>NW_022264710.1:142500-155000 GCF_002021735.2 Oncorhynchus kisutch
GGAGGAGGGCTAGATAACAGCAGAGGGGAGGAGGAGGCTAGATAACAGCAGAGGGAGGAGGAGGGCTAGATAACAGCAGAGGGGGGAAGAGGGCTAATAACAGCAGAGGGGGAGGAGGGCTAGATAACAGCAGGAGGAGGAGGAGGGCTAGATAACAGCAGAGGGAGGAGGAGGGCTAGATAACAGCAGAGGAGGAGGAGGCTAGATAACAGCAGAGGGAGGAGGAGGCTAGATAACAGCAGAGGGAGGAGGAGGCTAGATAACAGCAGAGGGGGGAAGAGGGCTAGATAACAGCAGAGGGGGGAGGAGGGCTAGATAACAGCAGTAGGAGGAGGAAGGCTGATAACAGCAGAGGGAGGAGGAGGGGCTAGATAACAGCAGAGGGAGGAGGGCTACATAACAGCCAGAGGGGGGAGGAGGGCTAGAAAACAGCGAGGGAGGAGGAGGGCTCGATGAACAGCAGGGAGGAGGGCTACATAACCAGTCAGAGGGGGGAGGGTAGATAACTCAGCAGTAGGAGGAGGAGGGCTAGATAACAGCATAGGGAGGAGGAGGGCTAGATAACAGCAGTAGGAGGAGGAGGGCTAGATAACAGCAGAGGGAGGAGGAGGGCTAGATAACAGCAGAGGGGGGAGGGCTAGATAACAGCAGAGGGAGGAGGAGGGCTAGATAACAGCAGAGGGGGGAGGAGGGCTAGATAACAGCAGAGGGAGGAGGAGGGCTAGATAACAGCAGTAGGAGGAGGGCTAGATGCCAGCAGAGGGAGGAGGAGGGCTAGATAACAGCAGAGAGAGGAGGGCTAGATAACAGCAGGGGGGAGGAGGGCTAGATAACAGCAGAGGGAGGAGGAGGGCTAGATAACAGCAGAGGGGGGAGGAGGACTAGATAACAGCAGAGGGAGGAGGAGGGCTAGATAACAGCAGAGGGGGGAGGAGGGCTAGATAACAGCAGAGGGAGGAGGAGGGCTAGATAACAGCAGAGGGGGGAGGAGGGCTAGATAACAGCAGAGGGAGGAGGAGGGCTAGATAACAGCAGAGGGAGGAGGAGGGCTAGATAACAGCAGAGGGAGGAGGAATAGATAACAGCAGAGGGAGGAGGACTAGATAACAGCAGAGGGAGGAGGAATAGATAACAGCAGAGGGGGGAGGAGGGCTAGATAACAGCAGAGGGAGGAGGAATAGATAACAGCAGAGGGAGGAGGAACTAGATAACAGCAGAGGGAGGAGGGCTAGATAACAGCAGGGGGGAGGGCTAGATAACAGCAGAGGGAGGAGGAGGCTAGATAACAGCAGAGGGGGAGGAGGACTAGATAACAGCAGAGGGAGGAGGAGGGCTAGATAACAGCAGAGGGGGGAGGAGGGCTAGATAACAGCAGAGGGAGGAGGAGGGCTAGATAACAGCAGAGGGAGGAGGAGGGCTAGATAACAGCAGAGGGAGGAGGAATAGATAACAGCAGAGGGGGGAGGAGGGCTAGATAACAGCAGAGGGAGGAGGAATAGATAACAGCAGAGGGAGGAGGACTAGATAACAGCAGAGGGAGGAGGAATAGATAACAGCAGAGGGGGAGGAGGGCTAGATAACAGCAGAGGGGGAGGAATAGATAACAGCAGAGGGAGGAGGAGGGCTAGATAACAGCAGAGGGGGGAGGGCTAGATAACAGCAGAGGGAGGAGGAGGGCTAGATAACAGCAGAGGGGGGAGGAGGGCTAGATAACAGCAGAGGAGGAGGAGGGCTAGATAACAGCAGAGGGGGGAGGGCTAGATAACAGCAGAGGAGGAGGAGGGCTAGATAACAGCAGAGGGAGGAGGAGGGCTAGATAACAGCAGAGGGAGGAGGAATAGATAACAGCAGAGGGGGGAGGAGGGCTAGATAACAGCAGAGGGAGGAGGAATAGATAACAGCAGAGGGAGGAGGACTAGATAACAGCAGAGGGAGGAGGAATAGATAACAGCAGAGGGGGAGGAGGGCTAGATACAGCAGAGGGAGAGGAATAGATAACAGCAGAGGGAGGAGGACTAGATAACAGCAGAGGGAGGAGGGCTAGATAACAGCAGAGGGGAGGGCTAGATAACAGCAGAGGGAGGAGGAGGGCTAGATAACAGCAGAGGGGGGAGGAGGCTAGATAACAGCAGAGGGAGGAGGAGGGCTAGATAACAGCAGAGGGGGAGGGCTAGATAACAGCAGAGGGAGGAGGAGGACTAGATAACACAGAGGGAGGAGGAATAGATAACAGCAGAGGGAGGAGGACTAGAGAACAGCAGAGGGAGGAGGGCTAGATAACAGCAGAGGGGGAGGGCTAGATAACAGCAGAGGGAGGAGGAGGGCTAGATAACAGCAGAGGGGGGAGGAGGGCTAGATAACAGCAGAGGGAGGAGGAGGGCTAGATAACAGCAGAGGGGGGAGGGCTAGATAACAGCAGAGGGAGGAGGAGGACTAGATAACAGCAGTAGGAGGGGTGATCAAAACAAGAAGAGGAGGCCTCTATGGTAACCTTCAGGGTGGGAGAAGATCCATTCTGCAAGAGGGCCACTTTAATAATGAGCTGGACCACTCACTGTCTGCTTTCCTTTCCTCTGCTGTGTGTGTGTTGTGTGTGGGTGTGTGTGTGTGTGTGTGTGTTGTGGTGTGTGTGTGTGTGTGTGTGTTGTGTGTTGTGTGTGTGTGTGTGTGTGTGTGTGTGTGTGTGTGTTTGTGTCTGCTCTCCTCACAGCTGCTTCTTCTTCCAAGCTATAACATCGCGGCCTGTCTTGCTGTCACTCTTGGACGCGGACGTCAGAGAGAGGTGGAAGGCTTCTAGTTCTGGTTTGTCACCGACCACACACACACACCACACCACACACACACACACCACAGGACACACACACACACACACACACACACACAGGACACACACACACACAACCTCAACCTCCATTACCAGGTGTATTGGATCAGACCTGTCCGGCCACCGTCAAATGGGACAGGGCTGTCACCGCCACCGATACCCCACGGTGCGGCACTTCACTATGTCCTTGACCTGAGATGGTCGTGTTGAGGCTGGGACAAGGTACTGAGCTGGTCGTGTTGAGGCTGGGACAAGGGAACTGAGCTGGTCGTGTTGACAATGAGACAAGGTACTGAGCTGGTCGTGTTGAGGCTGGGACAAGGTACTGAGCTGGTCGTGTTGAGGCTGAGCCAAGGTACTGAGCTGGTCGTGTTGTGGCTGAGACAAGGAACTGAGCTGGTCGTGTTGAGGCTGAGACAAGGTAAGGAGCTGGTCGTGTTGAGGCTGAGACAAGGTACTGGGCTGGTCGTGTTGAGGCTGGGACAAGGTACTGAGCTGGTTGTTTTGACAATGAGACAAGGTTCTGAGCTGGTCGCGTTGAGGCTGAGACAAGGTACTGAGCTGGTCGTGTTGAGGCTGAGACAAGGTACTGAGCTGGTCGTGTTGAGGCTGAAACAAGGTACTGAGCTGGTCATGTTGAGGCTGAGACAAGGTACTGAGCTGGTCGTGTTGATGCTGGACAAGGAACTGAGCTGGTCGTGTTGAGGCTGGGACACTGACCTGAGCTGGTCGTGTTGAGGCTGGGACAAGGTACTGAGCTGGTCGTGTTGAGGCTGGGACAAGGAACTGAGCTGGTCGTGTTGACAATGAGACAAGATACTGAGCTGGTCGTGTTGATGCTTGGACAAGGAACTGAGCTGGTCGTTTGACAATGAGACAAGGTACTGAGCTGGTCGTGTTGAGGCTGGGACAAGGTACAGAGCTGGTCGTGTTGAGGCTGAGACAAGGTACTGAGCTGGTCATGTTGTGGTGAGACAAGGAACTGAGCTGGTCGTGTTGAGGCTGAGACAAGGTAAGGAGCTGGTCGTGTTTGAGGCTGAGACAAGGTACTGGGCTGGTCGTTGAGGCTGGGACAAGGTACTGAGCTGGTTGTTTTGACAATGAGACAAGGTTCTGAGCTGGTCGCGTTGAGGCTGAGACAAGGTACTGAGCTGGTCATGTTGAGGCTGAGACAAGGTACTGAGCTGGTCGTGTTGAGGCTGAAACAAGGTACTGAGCGCTGGTCATGTTGAGGCTGAGACAAGGTATGAGCTGGTCATGTTGATGCTGGGACAAGGTACTGAGCTGGTCGTGTGAAGAGGAGACAAGGTACTGAGCTGGTCGTGTTGAGGCTGAGACAAGGTACTGAGCTGGTCATGTTGAGGCTGAAACAGGTACTGAGCTGGTCGTGTTGACAATGAGACTAGGTACTGAGCTGGTCGTGTTGAGGCTGAGACAAGGTACTTAGCTGGTCGTGTTGAGGCTGAGACAGGTACTCGAGTGGTCATGTTGAGGCTGAGACAGGTACTGAGTTGGTCGTGTTGAATCTGAGACATGGTACTGAGCTGGTCGTGTTGAGGCGAGACAAGGGTACTGAGCTGGTCGTGTTGAATCTGAGACAAGGTACTGAGCTGGTCGTGTTGAGGCTGAGACAAGGTACTGAGCTGGTCGTGTTGAGGCTGAGACAAGGTACTGATCTGGTCGTGTTGAGGCTGAGACAAGGTACTGAGCTGGTCGTGTTGAGGCTGAGACAAGGTACTTAGCTGGTCGTGTTGAGGCTGAGACAAGGTACTGAGCTGGTCGTGTTGAGGCTGAGACAAGATACTGAGCTGGTCGTGTTGACGGCTGAGACAAGGGTACTGAGCTGGTCGTGTTGAGGCTGAGACAAGGTACTGATCTGGTCGTGTTGAGGCTGAGACAAGGTACTGAGCTGTCGTGTTGAGGCTGAGACAAGGGTACTTAGCTGGTCGTGTTGAGGCTGAGACAAGGTACTGAGCTGGTCGTGTTGAGGCTGAGACAAGGTACTGAGGTCGTGTTGAGGCTGAGACAAGGTACTGAGCTGGTCGTGTTGAGGTGGGACAAGGTACTGAGGCTGGTCGTGTTGAGGTGAGACAAGGTACTGAGCTCGTCATGTTGAGGCTGAGACAAGGTACTGAGCTCGTCATGTTGAGGCTGAACAATGTACTGAGCTGTTCGTGTTGAGGCTGAGACAAGGTACTGAGCTGGTCATGTTGAATCTGAGACAAGGTACTGAGCTGGTCGTGTTGAGGCTGAGACAAGTACTGAGCTGGTCGTGTTGAGCTGAACAAAGGGTACTGATCTGGTCGTGGTTGAGGCTGAGACAAGGTACTGAGCTGTCGTGTTGAGGCTGAGACAAGGTACTGGAGCTGGTCGTGTTGAGGCTGAGACAGGTACTGAAGCTCGTCATGTTGAGGCTGAGACAAGGTACTGAGCTCGTCATGTTGAGGCTGAAACAATGTACTGAGCTGGTCGTGTTGAGGATGAGACAAGGTACTGAGCTGGTCGTGTTGAGGCTGAGACAAGGTACAGAGTGGTCTTGTTGAGGCTGAAACAATGTACTGAGCTGGTCGTGTTGAGGCTGAGACAAGGTACTGAGCTGGTCGTGTTGAGGCTGAGACAAGGTACTGAGCTGGTCGTGTTGAAGAGGAGACATGGTACTGAGCGGTGCTTGGTCGTGTTGAGGCTGAGACAAGNGGCTAGATAACAGCAGAGGGAGAGGAGGACTAGATAACAGCAGTAGAGGGGTGATCAAAACAAGAAGAGGAGCCTCTATGGTAACCTTCAGTGGGAGAAGATCCATTCTGCAAGGGGCCACTTTAATATGATCTGGACCACTCACTGTCTGCTTCCTTTCCTCTGCTGTGTGTGTGTGTGTGTGTGTGTGTGTTGGTGTGTGTTGTGTGTGTGTGTTGGTGTGTTGGGTTGTGTGTGTGTGTGTGTGTGTGTGTGTGTGTGTGTGGTGTGTGTGTCTGCTCTCCTCACCAGCTGCTTCTTCTTCCAAGCTATAACATCGCGGCCTGTTCTTGCTGTCACTCTGGACGGACGTCAGAGAGAGTGGAAGGCTTCTAGTTTCTGGTTTGTCTACCACGACCACACACACACACACACACACACATCACACGTGGACACACACACACACACACAAGGACACACACACACACACCTCAACCTCCATTACCAGGTGTATTGGATCAGACCTGTCATCGGCCACCGTCAAATGGGACAGGGCTGTCACCGCCACCGATACCCACGGTGCGGCACTTCACTATGTCCTTGACCTGAGATGGTCGTGTTGAGGCTGGGACAAGGTACTGAGCTGGTCGTGTTGAGGCTGGGACAAGGAACTGAGCTGGTCGTGTTGACAATGAGACAAGGTACTGAGCTGGTCGTGTTGAGGCTGGACAAGTACTGAGCTGGTCGTGTTGAGGCTGAGCCAAGGTACTGAGCTGGTCGTGTTGTGGCTGAGACAAGGAACTGAGCTGGTCGTGTTGAGGCTGAGACAAGGTAAGGAGCTGGTCGTGTTGAGGCTGAGACAAGGTACTGGGCTGGTCGTGTTGAGGCTGGGACAAGGTACTGAGCTGGTTGTTTTGACAATGAGACAAGGTTCTGAGCTGGTCGCGTTGAGGCTGAGACAAGGTACTGAGCTGGTCGTGTTGAGGCTGAGACAAGGTACTGAGCTGGTCGTGTTGAGGCTGAAACAAGGTACTGAGCTGGTCATGTTGAGGCTGAGACAAGGTACTGAGCTGGTCGTGTTGATGCTGGGACAAGGAACTGAGCTGGTCGTGTTGAGGCTGGACACTGACCTGAGCTGGTCGTGTTGAGGCTGGGACAAGGTACTGAGCTGGTCGTGTTGAGGCTGGGACAAGGAACTGAGCTGGTCGTGTTGACAATGAGACAAGATACTGAGCTGGTCGTGTTGATGCTTGGACAAGGAACTGAGCTGGTCGTTTTGACAATGAGACAAGGTACTGAGCTGGTCGTGTTGAGGCTGGGACAAGGTACAGAGCTGGTCGTGTTGAGGCTGAGACAAGGTACTGAGCTGGTCATGTTGTGGCCTGAGACAAGGAACTGAGCCTGGTCGTGTTGAGGCTGAGACAAGGTAAGGAGCTGGTCGTGTTGGAGGCTGAGACAAGGTACTGGGCTGGTCGTATTGAGGCTGGGACAAGGTACTTGAGCTGGTTGTTTTGACAATGAGACAAGGTTCTGAAGCATGGTCGCGTTGAGCTGAGACAAGGTACTGAGCTGGTCATCGTTTAGGCTGAGACAAGGTATGAGCTGGTCGTGTTGAGGCTGAAACAAGGTACTGAGCTGGTCATGTTGAGGCTGAGACAAGGTACTGAGCTGGTCATGTTGATGCTGGACAAGGTACTGAGCTGGTCGTGTTGAAGAGGAGACAAGGTACTGAGCTGGTCGTGTTGAGGCTGAGACAAGGTACTGAGCTGGTCATGTTGAGGCTGAAACAAGGTACTGAGCTGGTCGTGTTGACAATGAGACTAGGTACTGAGCTGGTCGTGTTGAGGCTGAGACAAAGGTACTTAGCTGGTCGTGTTGAGGCTGAGACAAGGTACTCAGCTGGTCATGTTGAGGCTGAGACAGGTACTGAGTTGGTCGTGTTGAATCTGAGACATGGTACTGAGCTGGTCGTGTTGAGGCTGAGACAAGGTACTGAGCTGGTCGTGTTGAATCTGAGACAAGGTACTGAGCTGGTCGTGTTGAGGCTGAGACAAGGTACTGAGCTGGTCGTGTTGAGGCTGAGACAAGGTACTGATCTGGTCGTGTTGAGGCTGAGACAAGGTACTGAGCTGGTCGTGTTGAGGCTGAGACAAGGTACTTAGCTGGTCGTGTTGAGGCTGAGACAAGGTACTGAGCTGGTCGTGTTGAGGCTGAGACAAGATACTGAGCTGGTCGTGTTGAGGCTGAGACAAGGTACTGAGCTGGTCGTGTTGAGGCTGAGACAAGGTACTGATCTGGTCGTGTTGAGGCTGAGACAAGGTACTGAGCTGGTCGTGTTGAGGCTGAGACAAGGTACTTAGCTGGTCGTGTTGAGGCTGAGACAAGGTACTGAGCTGGTCGTGTTGAGGCTGAGACAAGGTACTGAGCTGGTCGTGTTGAGGCTGAGACAAGGTACTGAGCTGGTCGTGTTGAGGCTGGGACAAGGTACTGAGCTGGTCGTGTTGAGGCTGAGACAAGGTACTGAGCTCGTCATGTTGAGGCTGAGACAAGGTACTGAGCTCGTCATGTTGAGGCTGAAACAATGTACTGAGCTGTTCGTGTTGAGGCTGAGACAAGGTACTGAGCTGGTCATGTTGAATCTGAGACAAGGTACTGAGCTGGTCGTGTTGAGGCTGAGACAAGGTACTGAGCTGGTCGTGTTGAGGCTGAGACAAGGTACTGATCTGGTCGTGTTGAGGCTGAGACAAGGTACTGAGCTGGTCGTGTTGAGGCTGAGACAAGGTACTTAGCTGGTCGTGTTGAGGCTGAGACAAGGTACTGAGCTGGTCGTGTTGAGGCTGAGACAAGGTACTGAGCTGGTCGTGTTGAGGCTGAGACATGGTACTGAGCTGGTCGTGTTGAGGCTGAGACAAGGTACTGAGCTGGTCGTGTTGAGGCTGAGACAAGGTACTGAGCTCGTCATGTTGAGGCTGAGACAAGGTACTGAGCTCGTCATGTTGAGGCTGAAACAATGTACTGAGCTGGTCGTGTTGAGGATGAGACAAGGTACTGAGCTGGTCGTGTTGAGGCTGAGACAAGGTACAGAGCTGGTCTTGTTGAGGCTGAAACAATGTACTGAGCTGGTCGTGTTGAGGCTGAGACAAGGTACTGAGCTGGTCGTGTTGAGGCTGAGACAAGGTACTGAGCTGGTCGTGTTGAAGAGGAGACATGGTACTGAGCTGGTCGTGTTGAGGCTGAGACAAGGTACTGAGCTGGTCGTGTTGAGGATGAGACAAGGTACAAGGATGATGAACTGGTAAATGAGGAGGAAAGTCTCTAGATGGACTCAGACACTGTTAGCCTCACACTGAAACACTAAAATAGATGTTGGCGTGGCCCTCTGGTATGACCACATGCTCTAATTATGATGCCGTTCTCACCAAATGGAGAAAGCAAATGTGGCGTTACCTCTTACAATGGCACCAGGAACGGACGTGTCATGTGACTACAGTGACTATAGCTGTGGAGGTCACCATTAATCCAGTCACCTTTAACACTGCAGCACAGTGACAATAGCTGTGGAGGTCACCACTGAGCCAGTCACCTTTAACACTGCAGCACACTGACTATAGCTGTGGAGGTCACCACTGACCCAGTCACCTTTAACACTGCATCTGTTGTGTGTGTGTAACACAGTGACTATAGCTGAGGAGGTCACCACTGACCCAGTCATCTTTTAACACTGCAACACAGTTTCTATAGCTGTGGAGGTCACCACTGACCCAGTCACATTTAACACTGCAACACAGTGACTATAGCTGTGGAGGTCACCACTGACCCAGTCACCTTTAACAGGGTAACACAGTGACTATAGATGTGGAGGTCACCACTGACCCAGTCACCTTTAACACTGTAACACAGTGACTATAGCTGTGGAGGTCACCACTGACCCAGTCACCTTTAACACTTTAACATAGTGACTATAGCTGTGGAGGTCACCACTGACCCAGTCACCATTAACACTGCAGCACAGTGACTATAGCTGTGGAGGTCACCACTCACCCAGTCACCTTTAACACTGCAACACAGTGACTATAGCTGTGGAGGTCACCACTGACCCAGTCACCTTTAACACTGCAACACAGTGACTATAGCTGTGGAGGTCACCATTAATCCAGTCACCTTTAACACTGCAACACAGTGACTATAGCTGTGGAGGTCACCACTGACCCAGTCACCATTAACACTGCAGCACAGTGACTATAGCTGTGGAGGTCACCACTCACCCAGTCACCTTAACACTGTAACACAGTGACTATAGCTGTGGAGGTCACCACTGACCGAGTCACCTTTAACACTGCAACACAGTGACTATAGCTGTGGAGGTCACCACTGAGCCAGTCACCTTTAACACTGCAACACAGTGACTATAGCTGTGGAGGTCACCACCGACCAAGTCACCTTTAGCACTGCAACACAGTGACTATAGCTGTGGAGACACCACTGACCCAGTCACCTTTAACACTGCAACACAGTGACTTGGGCTGTGGAGGTCACCACTGACCCAGTCACCTTTAACACTGCAACACAGTGACTTGGGCTGTGGAGGTCACCACTGACCCAGTCACCTTTAACACTGCAACACAGTGACTATAGCTGTGGAGGTCACTACTGAGCCAGTCACCATTAACACTGCAGCACAGTGACTATAGCTGTGGAGGTCACCACTGACCCAGTCACCTTTAACACTGTAACACAGTGACTATAGCTGTGGAGGTCACCACTGACCCAGTCACCTTTAACACTGTAACACAGTGACTATAGCTGTGGAGGTCACCACTGACCCAGTCACCTTTAACACTGCAGCTGATCCGTGTGTGTGACCTACGTTTACACAACGTCACCCGTAAAGAACCACGGGACGTGTTCATTTGACCTTTCCCTGTGGATTTTCGAGGACGACCCCCCCCCCCCCCCTAATAAAAGAGATAAACTGCAGGTTGAAATAATTCCTCCTCTCCTCCGTCTGAGAGTCTGTGACAACATAGTACCACTCAAAATGGCACCCTATTCCCTATATAGTACCCTACTTCTTGATAGATGTATAGGCCCTGGTTAAGGAAAGTGTACTATAAAGGAAAAAGGGGGGGGTTCCATTTATGTAGAAAGCCTGTGCCATCTGAACCAATGGGAGGGGGGCACGACATGTACCGACCTGTATGAAATGTCACAGAGGGAGGAGCCTCTTTTCCCTGCTTCTACAGCGTCCCTCAAATGAACACTGGGTCCCTCGAACGACCATCCCCCCCCCCTTCTCACTCCACAACACCAAGCTGTGCTTCTATCTCTTCTCTCTTCCTGGTTGTCTGACACCGACGGTCCCTTGAATGTTCTGTCTCTTCTCTCTTCCTGATTATCTTAGACCAAAGGTACCGTGAATGTTCTATCTATCTTTGCAGAAAAATTCATCCATGCTTTTGTCACTTCTAGGTTAGACTACTGCAATGCTCTACTTTCCGGCTACCCGGATAAAGCACTAAATAAACTTCAGTTAGTGCTAAATACGGCTGCTAGAATCCTGACGAGAACCAAAACATGTGATCATATTACTCCAGTGCTAGCCTCTCTACACTGGCTTCCTGTCAAAGCATTGGCTGATTTCAAGGTTTTACTGCTAACCTACAAAGCATTACATGGGCTTGCTCCTACCTATCTCTCTGATTTGGTCCTGCCGTACATACCTACACGTACGCTACGGTCACAAGACGCAGGCCTCCTAATTGTCCCTAGAATTTCTAAGCAAACAGCTGGAGGCAGGGCTTTCTCCTATAGAGCTCCATTTTTATGGAACGGTCTGCCTACCCATGTGAGAGACGCAGACTCAGTCTCAACCTTTAAGTCTTTACTGAAGACTCATCTCTTCAGTGGGTCATATGATTAAGTGTAGTCTGGCCCAGGAGTGGGAAGGTGAACGGAAAGGCTCTGGAGCAACGAACCGCCCTTGCTGTCTCTGCCTGGCCGGTTCCCCCCTTTCCACTGGGATTCTCTGCCTCTAACCCTATTACAGGGGCTGAGTCACTGGCTTGCTGGGGCTCTCTCTTGCCGTCCCTGGAAGGGGTGCGTCACCTGAGTAGGTTGATTCACTGATGTGTTCATCCTGTCTGGGATGGCGCCCCCCCTTGGGTTGTACCATGGCGGAGTTCTTTGTGGGCTATACTCAGCCTTGTCTCAGGATGGTAAGTTGGTGGGTGAAGATATCCCTCTAGTGGTGTGGGGGCTGTGCTTTGGCAAAGTGGGTGGGGTTATATCCTTCCTGTTTTGCCCTGTCTGGGGGTGTCCTCGGATGGGGCCACAGTGTCTCCTGACCCCTCCTGTCTCAGCCTCCAGTATTTATGCTGCAGTAGTTCTTCTCTCTCTCTCTCCCTGGTTATCTGAAACCAAAGGTCCCTTGAATGTTCTGTCTCTACTCTCTCCCTGGTTATCTGACACCAAAGGTCCCTTGAATCTCTTCTCTCTCCCTGGTTATCTGACACCAAAGGTCCCGTGAATGTTCTGTCTCTTCTCTCTCCCTGGTTATCTGACACCAAAGGTCCAGTGAATGACATTGTGTTATTGCCGTCCCTCCATTGGGACATTACATGGCCCATCCTTCTTGTTAAATTGCCAGTGATCTGTGGTTGTGGTGGCCAGGGACCTAAAAATAGATTCCTGGAGTGAGAGGGAGGAGAGGGGGAGGAGGGGTGAGAGGGAGGAGAGGGGGAGGAGGGGGTGAGAGGGAGGAGAGGGGGAGGAGGAGGTGAGAGGGAGGAGAGGGGGAGGAGGGGGTGAGAGGGAGGAGAGGGGGAGGAGGGGTGAGAGGAGGAGTGGTGATGGGGCTGAAACACCTTCCTGCCAGAAACCTGATACATGTGAGAGGTAGATGGGTGAGGGGGGGGGACTTCCTGTCAGTAACCTGATACATGTGAAGTGTGGGGGGGTGTCTTCCTGTCAGTAACCTGATACATGTGAAAGGTGAGGGGGTGAC
>NW_022264710.1:160000-205000 GCF_002021735.2 Oncorhynchus kisutch
AGTAACACAGGGTTGTGGTTATATGAGAGACACAGTAACACAGTAACAGGGTTGTGGTTATATGAGAGACACAGTAACACAGTAACACAGGGTTGTGGTTATATGAGAGACAGTAACACAGTAACACAGGGCTGTGGTTATATGAGAGACAGTAACACAGGGCTGTGGTTATATGAGAGACACAGTAACACAGTAAAACAGGGCTGTGGTTATATGAGAGACACAGTAACACAGTAACACAGGGTTGTGGTTATATGAGAGACACAGTAACACAGTAACACAGGGCTGTGGTTATATGAGAGACACAGTGACACAGGGCTGTGGTTATATGAGAGACACAGTAACACAGTAACACAGGGATGTGGTTCTATGAGAGACACACTAACACAGTAACACAGGGATGTGGTTCTATGAGAGACACAGTAACACAGTAACACAGGGATGTGGTTCTATGAGAGACACAGTAACACAGTAACACAGGGATGTGGTTCTATGAGAGACACAGTAACACAGTAACACAGGGCTGTGGTTATATGAGAGACACAGTAACACAGTAACATAGGGATGTGGTTCTATGAGAGACACAGTAACACAGTAACACAGGGATGTGGTTCTATGAGAGACACAGTAACACACTGATGTGGTTCTATGAGAGACACAGTAACACAGTAACACAGGGCTGTGGTTCTATGAGAGACACAGTAACACAGTAACACAGGGCTGTGGTTCTATGAGACACAGTAACACAGGGTTGTGGTTATATGAGACACAGTAACACAGGGTTGTGGTTATATGAGACACAGTAACACAGGGTTGTGGTTATATGAGACACAGTAACACAGGGCTGTGGTTATATGAGAGACAGTCACACAGTAACACAGGGCTGTGGTTATATGAGACACAGTAACACAGTAACACAGGGTTGTGGTTATCTGAGAGACAGTAACACAGTAACACAGTAACACAGGGTTGTGGTTCTATGAGAGACACAGTAACACAGTAACACAGGGCTGTGGTTATATGAGAGACACAGTAACACAGGGTTGTGGTTATATGAGAGACAGTAACACAGGGCTGTGGTTATATGAGAGACAGTAACACAGTAACACAGGGCTGTGGTTATATGAGACACAGTAACACAGTAACACAGGGTTGTGGTTATATGAGAGACACAGTAACACAGGGCTGTGGTTATATGAGAGACAGTAACACAGTAACACAGGGCTGTGGTTATATGAGAGACACAGTAACACAGTAACACAGGGCTGTGGTTATATGAGAGACAGTAACACAGTAACACAGGGCTGTGGTTCTATGAGACACAGTAACACAGTAACACAGGGTTGTGGTTATATGAGAGACACAGTAACACAGTAACACAGGGCTGTGGTTATATGAGAGACACAGTAACACAGTAACACAGGGCTGTGGTTATATGAGAGACAGTAACACAGGGCTGTGGTTATATGAGAGACACAGTAACACAGTAACACAGGGCTGTGGTTATATGAGAGACACAGTAACACAGTAACACAGGGATGTGGTTATATGAGAGACACAGTAACACAGTAACACAGGGCTGTGGTTATATGAGAGACACAGTAACACAGTAACACAGGGCTGTGGTTATATGAGAGACACAGTAACACAGTAACACAGGGTTGTGGTTATATGAGAGACACAGTAACACAGTAACACAGGGCTGTGGTTATATGAGAGACACAGTGACACAGGGCTGTGGTTATATGAGAGACACAGTAACACAGTAACACAGGGATGTGGTTCTATGACAGACACACTAACACAGTAACACAGGGATGTGGTTCTATGAGAGACACAGTAACACAGTAACACAGGGATGTGGTTCTATGAGAGACACAGTAACACAGTAACACAGGGCTGTGGTTATATGAGAGACACAGTAACACAGTAACACAGGGCTGTGGTTATATGAGAGACAGTAACACAGGGCTGTGGTTCTATGAGACACAGTACCACAGTAACACAGGGTTGTGGTTATATGAGAGACACAGTAACACAGTAACAGGGTTGTGGTTATATGAGAGACACAGTAACACAGTAACACAGGGCTGTGGTTATATGAGAGACAGTAACACAGTACACAGGGCTGTGGTTCTATGAGACACAGTAAACAGTAACCAGGGTTTGTGGTTATATGAGAGACACAGTAACACAGTAACAGGGTTGTGGTTATATGAGAGACACAGTAACACAGTAACACAGGGTTGTGGTTATATGAGAGACAGTAACACAGTAACACAGGGCTGTGGTTATATGAGAGACAGTAACACAGGGCTTGTGGTTATATGAGAGACACAGTAACACAGTAACACAGGGCTGTGGTTTATATGAGAGACACAGTAACACAGGGTTGTGGTTATATGAGAGACACAGTAACACAGTAACACAGGGCTGTGGTTATATGAGAGACACAGTGACACAGGGCTGTGGTTATATGAGAGACACAGTAACACAGTAACACAGGGATGTGGTTCTATGAGAGACACACTAACACAGTAACACAGGGATGTGGTTCTATGAGAGACACAGTAACACAGTAACACAGGGATTGTGGTTCTATGAGAGACACAGTAACACAGTAACACAGGGATGTGGTTCTATGAGAGACACAGTAACACAGTAACACAGGGCTGTGGTTATATGAGAGACCAGTAACACAGTAACATAGGGATGTGGTTCTATGAGAGACACAGCTAACACAGTACACAGGGATGTGGTTCTATGAGAGACACAGTAACACATGATGTGGTTCTAATGAGAGACACAGTAACACAGTACACAGGGCTGTGGTTCTATGAGAGACACAGTAACACAGTAACACAGGGCTGTGGTTCTATAGAGACACAGTAACACAGCAACACAGGGATGTGGTTCTATGAGAGACACAGTAACACAGTAACGCAGGGATGTGGTTCTATGAGAGACACAGTAACACAGTAACACAGGGATGTGGTTCTATGAGAGGACACAGTAACACAGTAACACAGGGATGTGGTTCTATGAGAGACACACTAACACAGGAACACAGGGATGTGGTTCTATGAGAGACAAACTAACACAGTAACACAGGGATGTGGTTCTATGAGAGACACACTAACACAGTAACACAGGGATGTGGTTCTATGAGAGACACACTAACACAGTAACACAGGGATGTGGTTCTATGAGAGACACACTAACACAGTAACACAGGGATGTGGTTCTATGAGAGACACACTAACACAGTAACACAGGGATGTGGTTCTATGAGAGACACAGTGACACAGTAACACAGGGCTGTGGTTCTATGAGAGACACAGTAACACAGTAACACAGGGATGTGGTTCTATGAGAGACACAGTAACACAGTAACACAGGGATGTGGTTCTATGAGAGACACACTAACACAGTAACACAGGGCTGTGGTTCTATGAGAGACACAGTAACACAGTAACACAGGGATGTGGTTCTATGAGAGACCACACTAACACAGTAACACAGGGATGTGGTTCTATGAGAGACACAGTAACACAGTAACACAGGGATGTGGTTCTATGAGAGACACAGTAACACAGGGCTGTGGTTATATGAGAGACACAGTAACACAGTAACACAGGGATGTGGTTCTATGAGAGACACACTAACACAGTAACACAGGGATGTGGTTCTATGAGACACAGTAAACACAGTAAACACAGGGTTGTGGTTATATGAGAGACACCGTAGTAACACAGTAACAGGGTTGTGGTTATATGAGAGACACAGTAACACAGTAACACAGGGTTGTGGTATATGAGAGACAGTAACACAGTAACACAGGGCTGTGGTTATATGAGAGACAGTAACACAGGGCTGTGGTTATATGAGAGACACAGTAACACAGTAACACAGGGCTGTGTTATATGAGAGACACAGTAACACAGTAACACAGGGTTGTGGTTATATGAGAGACACAGTAACACAGTAACACAGGGCTTGTGGTTATATGAGAGACACAGTGACACAGGGCTTGTGGTTATATGAGAGACACAGTAACACAGTAACACAGGGATGTGGTTCTATGAGAGACACACTAACACGTAACCAGGGCATGTGGTTCTATGACAGGGATGTGGTTCATGGAGACACAGTAACACAGTAACACAGGGATGTGGTTCTATGAGAGCCACACCGTAACACAGTTAACACAGGGATGTGGTTCTATGAGAGACACAGTAACACAGTAACACAGGGCTGTGGTTATATGAGGAGACACAGTAACACAGTAACACAGGGATGTGGTTCTATGAGAGACCCAGGTAACACAGTAACTACAGGGATTGTGGTTCTATGAAGGACACAGTAGCACAGCGATGTGGTTCTCTGAGAGACAACAGTAACACACGTAACACAGGGCGTGTGGTTTCTATGAGCGACACAGTAGTCACACAGAGTAACACAGGGCTGTGGTTCTATTGCGAGACACAGTAACCCCAGTACCACCGGGATTGTGGTTTCTTATGAGCGACCAGTACACGTTAACGCAGGGGATGTTTCTATGAGGAAACAGTAACAAGACACAGGGATGTGGTTCTATGAGAGACACAGTAACACAGTAACACAGGGATGTGGTTCTATGAGAGACACAGTAACACAGTAACACAGGGATGTGGTTCTATGAGCGACACACTAACACAGTAACACAGGGATGTGGTTCTATGAGAGACACACTAACACAGTAACACAGGGATGTGGTTCTATGAGAGACACACTAACACAGTAAACACAGGGATGTGGTTCTATGAGAGACACACTAACACAGTAACACAGGATGTGGTTCTATGAGAGACACACTAACACAGTAACACAGGGATGTGGTTCTATGAGAGACACACTAACACAGTAACACAGGGATGTGGTTCTATGAGAGACACAGTAACACAGTAACACAGGGCTGTGGTTCTATGAGAGACACAGTAACACAGTAACCAGGGATGCTGTTCATGAGAGACACAGTAACACAGTAACACAGGGATGTGGTTCTATGAGAGACACACTAACACAGTAACACAGGGCTGTGGTTCTATGAGAGACACAGTACCACAGTAACACAGGGATGTGGTTCTATAGAGGACACACTAAAACAGTAACACAGGGATGTGGTTCTATGAGAGACACAGTAACACAGTAACACAGGGATGTGGTTCTATGAGAGACACACCTAACCACAGTACACACATGGCTGTGGTTCATGATGAGACACAGTAACACAGTAACACAGGGATGTGGTTCGTATGAGAGACACACTAACACAGAACACAGGGATGTGGTTCTATGAGAGACACAGTAACACAGTAACACAGGGATTGTGGGTTCTATGAGAAGACACACGTAAACACAGTACACCGGGATGTGGTTCTTAGAGAGACACAGCTAACACAGTAAGCACAGGGGATGCTGGTTCTATGAAGACACACCAGTAACACAGTACACAGGGATGTGGTTCTATGAGAGACACAGTACACAAGTAAACACAGGGATGTGGTCTATGATGAGACACGACACAGTACACAGGGGATGTGGTTCTATGAGAGATCACGTACACAGTAACACAGGGATGTGGTTCTATGAGAGACACACTAACAACAGTACACAGGGATGTGGTTCTATGAGACAACAAGTAACACAGTAACACAGGGATGTGGTTCTATGAGAGACACACTAACACAGTAACACAGGGATGTGGTTCTATGAGAGACACAGTAACACAGTAACACAGGGATGTGGTTCTATGAGAGACACAGTAACACAGTAACACAGGGATGTGGTTCTATGAGAGACACAGTAACACAGTAACACAGGGATGTGGTTCTATGAGAGACACAGTAACACAGTAACACAGGGATGTGGTTCTATGAGAGACACAGTAACACAGTAACACAGGGATGTGGTTCTATGAGAGACACAGTAACACAGTAACACAGGGCTGTGGTTCTATGAGAGACACAGTAACACAGTAACACAGGGATGTGGTTCTATGAGAGACACACTAACACAGTAACACAGGGATGTGGTTCTATGAGAGACACAGTAACACAGTAACACAGGGATGTGGTTCTATGAGAGACACACTTAACACAGTAACACAGGGATGTGGTTCTATGAGAGAACAGTAACACAGTAACACAGGGCTGTGGTTCTATGAGAGACACAGTAACACAGTACACAGGGATGTTGTTCTATGAGAGACACCAGTAACGTACACAGGGATGTGGTTCTATGAGAGACACAGTAACACAGTAACACAGGGATGTGGTTCTATGAAGACACAGCTAACACAGTAACACAGGGACTGTGGTTCTATGAGAGACACGAAGTAACACAGTAACACCAGGCGCTGTGTTTTATATGAGAGACACAGTAACACAGTAACACAGGGATGTGGTCTATGAGAGACACAGTAACACAGTAACACAGGGATGTGTTCTATGAGAGACACAGTAACACAGTAACACAGGGATGTGGTTCTATGAGAGACACACTAACACAGTAACACAGGGATGTGGTTCTATGAGAGACACACGTAACACAGTAACACAGGGATGTGGTTCTATGAGAGACACACTAACACAGTAACCACAGGGATGTGGTTTCTATGAGAGACACACTAACACAGTAACACAGGGATGTGGTTCTATGAGAGACACACTAACACAGTAACACAGGGATGTGGTTCTATGAGAGACACACTAACACAGTAAACACAGGGATGTGGTTCTATGAGAGACACACTACACCAGTAACACAGGGATGTGGTTCTATGAGAGACACACTAACACAGTAACACAGGGATGTGGTTCTATGAGAGACACACTAACACAGTAACACAGGGATGTGGTTCTATGAGAGACACACTAACACAGTAACACGGGATGTGGTTCTATGAGAGACACACTAACACAGTACACAGGGATGTGGTTCTATGAGAGACACAGTAACACAGTAACACAGGGCTGTGGTTCTATGAGAGACACAGTAACACAGTAACACAGGGATGTGGTTCTATGAGAGACACACTAACACAGTAACACAGGGCTGTGGTTCTATGAGAGACACAGTAACACAGTAACACAGGGATGTGGTTCTATGAGAGACACACTAACACAGTAACACAGGGATGTGGTTCTATGAGAGACACAGTAACACAGTAACACAGGGATGTGGTTCTATGAGAGACACAGTAACACAGGGCTGTGGTTATATGAGAGACACAGTAACACAGTAACACAGGGATGTGGTTGTATGAGAGACACACTAACACAGTAACACAGGGATGTGGTTCTATGAGAGACACAGTAACACAGTAACACAGGGATGTGGTTCTATGAGAGACACACTAACACAGTAACACAGGGATGTGGTTCTATTGAGAGACACACTAACACAGTAACACAGGGATGTGGTTCTATGAGAGACCACACTAACACAGTAACACAGGGATGTGGTTCTATGAGAGGACACAGTAACACAGTAACACAGGGATGTGGTTCTATGAGAGACACACTAACACAGTAACACAGGGATGTGGTTCTATGAGAGACACAGTAACACAGTAACACAGGGATGTGGTTCTATGAGAGACACACTAACACAGTAACACAGGGATGTGGTTCTATGAGAGACACAGTAACACAGTAACACAGGGATGTGGTTCTATGAGAGACACAGTAACACAGTAACACAGGGATGTGGTTCTATGAGAGACACAGTAACACACTAACACGGGGATGTGGTTCTATGAGAGACACAGTAACACAGTAACACAGGGATGTGGTTCTATGAGAGACACACTAACACATGTAACACAGGGATGTGGTTCTATGAGAGACACACTAACACAGTAACACAGGGATGTGGTTCTATGAGAGACACCTAACACAGTAACAAGGGATGTGGTTCTATGAGAGACACACTAAACACAGTAACACAGGGATGTGGTTCTATGAGAGACACACTAACACAGTAACACAGGGATGTGGTTCTATGAGAGACACAGTAACACAGTAACACAGGGCTGTGGTTCTATGAGAGACACAGTAACACAGTAACACAGGGATGTGGTTCTATGAGAGACACACTAACACAGTAACACAGGGCTGTGGTTCTATGAGAGACACAGTAACACAGTAACACAGGGATGTGGTTCTATGAGAGACACACTAACACAGTAACACAGGGATGTTGGTTCTATGAGAGACACAGTAACACAGTAACACAGGGATGTGGTTCTATGAGAGACACAGTAACACAGGGCTGTGGTTATATGAGAGACACAGTAACACAGTAACACAGGGATGTGGTGTATGAGAGACACACTAACACAGTACACAGGGATGTGGTTCTATGAGAGACACAGTAACACAGTAACACAGGGATGTGGTTCTATGAGAGACACACTAACACAGTAACACAGGGATGTGGTTCTATGAGAGACACACTAACACAGTAACACAGGGATGTGGTTCTATGAGAGACACACTAACACAGTAACACAGGGATGTGGTTCTATGAGAGACACAGTAACACAGTAACACAGGGATGTGGTTCTATGAGAGACACACTAACCAGTAACACAGGGATGTGGTTCTATGAGAGACACAGTAACACAGTAACACAGGGATGTGGTTCTATGAGAGACACACTAACACAGTAACACAGGGATGTGGTTCTATGAGAGACACAGTAACACAGTAACACAGGGATGTGGTTCTATGAGAGACACAGTAACACAGTAACACAGGGATGTGGTTCTATGAGAGACACAGTAACACACTAACACGGGGATGTGGTTTCTATGAGAGACACAGTAACACAGTAACACAGGGATGTGGTTCTATGAGAGACACCACTAACACAGTAACACAGGGATGTGGTTCTATGAGAGACACACTAACACAGTAACACAGGGATGTGGTTATATGAGAGACACAGTAACACAGTAACACAGGGATGTGGTTCTATGAGAGACACACTAACACAGGGATGTGGTTCTATGGAGAGACACAGTAACACAGTAACACAGGGCTGTGGTTATATGAGAGACACAGTAACACAGTAACACAGGGTTGTGGTTATATGAGAGACACAGTAACACAGTAACACAGGGCTGTGGTTATATGAGAGACACAGTGACACAGGGCTGTGGTTATATGAGAGACACAGTAACACAGTAACACAGGGATGTGGTTCTATGAGAGACACACTAACACAGTAACACAGGGATGTGGGTTCTATGAGAGACACAGTAACACAGTAACACAGGGATGTGGTTCTATGAGAGACACAGTAACACAGTAACACAGGGATGTGGTTCTATGAGAGACACAGTAACACAGTAACACAGGGCTGTGGTTATATGAGAGACACAGTAACACAGTAACATAGGGATGTGGTTCTATGAGAGACACAGTAACACAGTAACACAGGGATGTGGTTCTATGAGAGACACAGTAACACACTGATGTGGTTCTATGAGAGACACAGTAACACAGTAACACAGGGCTGTGGTTCTATGAGAGACACACTAACACAGTAACACAGGGCTGTGGTTCTATGAGAGACACAGTAACACAGTAACACAGGGATGTGGTTCTATGAGAGACACAGTAACACAGTAACGCAGGGATGTGGTTCTATGAGAGACACAGTAACACAGTAACACAGGGATGTGGTTCTATGAGAGACACAGTAACACAGTAACACAGGGATGTGGTTCTATGAGAGACACACTAACACAGTAACACAGGGATGTGGTTCTATGAGAGACAAACTAACACAGTAACACAGGGATGTGGATCTATGAGAGACACACTAACACAGTAACACAGGGATGTGGTTCTATGAGAGACACACTAACACAGTAACACAGGGATGTGGTTCTATGAGAGACACACTAACACAGTAACACAGGGATGTGGTTCTATGAGAGACACACTAACACAGTAACACAGGGATGTGGTTCTATGAGAGACACAGTGACACAGTAACACAGGGCTGTGGTTCTATGAGAGACACAGTAACACAGTAACACAGGGATGTGGTTCTATGAGAGACACAGTAACACAGTAACACAGGGATGTGGTTCTATGAGAGACACACTAACACAGTAACACAGGGCTGTGGTTCTATGAGAGACACCAGTAACACAGTAACACAGGGATGTGGTTCTATGAGAGACACACTAACACAGTAACACAGGGATGTGTTCTATGAGAGACACAGTAACACAGTAACACAGGGATGTGGTTCTATGAGAGACACAGTAACACAGGGCTGTGGTTATATGAGAGACACAGTAACACAGTAACACAGGGATGTGGTTCTATGAGAGACACACTAACACAGTAACACAGGGATGTGGTTCTATGAGACACAGTAACACAGTAACACAGGGTTGTGGTTATATGAGAGACACAGTAACACAGTAACAGGGTTGTGGTTATATGAGAGACACAGTAACACAGTAACACAGGGTTGTGGTTATATGAGAGACAGTAACACAGTAACACAGGGCTGTGGTTATATGAGAGACAGTAACACAGGGCTGTGGTTATATGAGAGACACAGTAACACAGTAACACAGGGCTGTGGTTATATGAGAGACACAGTAACACAGTAACACAGGGTTGTGGTTATATGAGAGACACAGTAACACAGTAACACAGGGCTGTGGTTATATGAGAGACACAGTGACACAGGGCTGTGGTTATATGAGAGACACAGTAACACAGTAACACAGGGATGTGGTTCTATGAGAGACACACTAACACAGTAACACAGGGATGTGGTTCTATGAGAGACACAGTAACACAGTAACACAGGGATGTGGTTCTATGAGAGACACAGTAACACAGTAACACAGGGATGTGGTTCTATGAGAGACACAGTAACACAGTAACACAGGGCTGTGGTTATATGAGAGACACAGTAACACAGTAACACAGGGATGTGGTTCTATGAGAGACACAGTAACACAGTAACACAGGGATGTGGTTCTATGAGAGACACAGTAACACAGCGATGTGGTTCTATGAGAGACACAGTAACACAGTAACACAGGGCTGTGGTTCTATGAGAGACACAGTAACACAGTAACACAGGGCTGTGGTTCTATGAGAGACACAGTAACACAGTAACGCAGGGATGTGGTTCTATGAGAGACACAGTAACACAGTAACACAGGGATGTGGTTCTATGAGAGACACAGTAACACAGTAACACAGGGATGTGGTTCTATGAGAGACACACTAACACAGTAACACAGGGATGTGGTTCTATGAGAGACACACTAACACAGTAACACAGGGATGTGGTTCTATGAGAGACACACTAACACAGTAACACAGGGATGTGGTTCTATGAGAGACACACTAACACAGTAACACAGGGATGTGGTTCTATGAGAGACACACTAACACAGTAACACAGGGATGTGGTTCTATGAGAGACACACTAACACAGTAACACAGGGATGTGGTTCTATGAGAGACACAGTAACACAGTAACACAGGGCTGTGGTTCTATGAGAGACACAGTAACACAGTAACACAGGGATGTGGTTCTATGAGAGACACAGTAACACAGTAACACAGGGATGTGGTTCTATGAGAGACACACTAACACAGTAACACAGGGCTGTGGTTCTATGAGAGACACAGTAACACAGTAAACACAGGATGTGGTTCTATGAGAGACACACTAACACAGTAACACAGGGATGTGGTTCTATGAGAGACACAGTAACACAGTAACACAGGGATGTGGTTCTATGAGAGACACAGTAACACAGGGCTGTGGTTATATGAGAGACACAGTAACACAGTAACACAGGGATGTGGTTGTATGAGAGACACACTAACACAGTAACACAGGGATGTGGTTCTATGAGAGACACAGTAACACAGTAACACAGGGATGTGGTTCTATGAGAGACACAGTAACACAGTAACACAGGGATGTGGTTCTATGAGAGACACACTAACACAGTAACACAGGGATGTGGTTCTATGAGAGACACACTAACACAGTAACACAGGGATGTGGTTCTATGAGAGACACAGTAACACAGTAACACAGGGATGTGGTTCTATGAGAGACACACTAACACAGTAACACAGGGATGTGGTTATATGAGAGACACAGTAACACAGTAACACAGGGATGTGGTTCTATGAGAGACACACTAACACAGGGATGTGGTTCTATGAGAGACACAGTAACACAGTAACACAGGGCTGTGGTTATATGAGAGACACAGTAACACAGTAACACAGGGTTGTGGTTATATGAGAGACACAGTAACACAGTAACACAGGGCTGTGGTTATATGAGAGACACAGTGACACAGGGCTGTGGTTATATGAGAGACACAGTAACACAGTAACACAGGGATGTGGTTCTATGAGAGACACACTAACACAGTAACACAGGGATGTGGTTCTATGAGAGACACAGTAACACAGTAACACAGGGATGTGGTTCTATGAGAGACACAGTAACACAGTAACACAGGGATGTGGTTCTATGAGAGACACAGTAACACAGTAACACAGGGCTGTGGTTATATGAGAGACACAGTAACACAGTAACATAGGGATGTGGTTCTATGAGAGACACAGTAACACAGTAACACAGGGATGTGGTTCTATGAGAGACACAGTAACACACTGATGTGGTTCTATGAGAGACACAGTAACACAGTAACACAGGGCTGTGGTTCTATGAGAGACACACTAACACAGTAACACAGGGCTGTGGTTCTATGAGAGACACAGTAACACAGTAACACAGGGATGTGGTTCTATGAGAGACACAGTAACACAGTAACGCAGGGATGTGGTTCTATGAGAGACACAGTAACACAGTAACACAGGGATGTGGTTCTATGAGAGACACAGTAACACAGTAACACAGGGATGTGGTTCTATGAGAGACACACTAACACAGTAACACAGGGATGTGGTTCTATGAGAGACAAACTAACACAGTAACACAGGGATGTGGATCTATGAGAGACACACTAACACAGTAACACAGGGATGTGGTTCTATGAGAGACACACTAACACAGTAACACAGGGATGTGGTTCTATGAGAGACACACTAACACAGTAACACAGGGATGTGGTTCTATGAGAGACACACTAACACAGTAACACAGGGATGTGGTTCTATGAGAGACACAGTGACACAGTAACACAGGGCTGTGGTTCTATGAGAGACACAGTAACACAGTAACACAGGGATGTGGTTCTATGAGAGACACAGTAACACAGTAACACAGGGATGTGGTTCTATGAGAGACACACTAACACAGTAACACAGGGCTGTGGTTCTATGAGAGACACAGTAACACAGTAACACAGGGATGTGGTTCTATGAGAGACACACTAACACAGTAACACAGGGATGTGGTTCTATGAGAGACACAGTAACACAGTAACACAGGGATGTGGTTCTATGAGAGACACAGTAACACAGGGCTGTGGTTATATGAGAGACACAGTAACACAGTAACACAGGGATGTGGTTCTATGAGAGACACACTAACACAGTAACACAGGGATGTGGTTCTATGAGACACAGTAACACAGTAACACAGGGTTGTGGTTATATGAGAGACACAGTAACACAGTAACAGGGTTGTGGTTATATGAGAGACACAGTAACACAGTAACACAGGGTTGTGGTTATATGAGAGACAGTAACACAGTAACACAGGGCTGTGGTTATATGAGAGACAGTAACACAGGGCTGTGGTTATATGAGAGACACAGTAACACAGTAACACAGGGCTGTGGTTATATGAGAGACACAGTAACACAGTAACACAGGGTTGTGGTTATATGAGAGACACAGTAACACAGTAACACAGGGCTGTGGTTATATGAGAGACACAGTGACACAGGGCTGTGGTTATATGAGAGACACAGTAACACAGTAACACAGGGATGTGGTTCTATGAGAGACACACTAACACAGTAACACAGGGATGTGGTTCTATGAGAGACACAGTAACACAGTAACACAGGGATGTGGTTCTATGAGAGACACAGTAACACAGTAACACAGGGATGTGGTTCTATGAGAGACACAGTAACACAGTAACACAGGGCTGTGGTTATATGAGAGACACAGTAACACAGTAACACAGGGATGTGGTTCTATGAGAGACACAGTAACACAGTAACACAGGGATGTGGTTCTATGAGAGACACAGTAACACAGCGATGTGGTTCTATGAGAGACACAGTAACACAGTAACACAGGGCTGTGGTTCTATGAGAGACACAGTAACACAGTAACACAGGGCTGTGGTTCTATGAGAGACACAGTAACACAGTAACGCAGGGATGTGGTTCTATGAGAGACACAGTAACACAGTAACACAGGGATGTGGTTCTATGAGAGACACAGTAACACAGTAACACAGGGATGTGGTTCTATGAGAGACACACTAACACAGTAACACAGGGATGTGGTTCTATGAGAGACACACTAACACAGTAACACAGGGATGTGGTTCTATGAGAGACACACTAACACAGTAACACAGGGATGTGGTTCTATGAGAGACACACTAACACAGTAACACAGGATGTGGTTCTATGAGAGACACACTAACACAGTAACACAGGGATGTGGTTCTATGAGAGACACACTAACACAGTAACACAGGGATGTGGTTCTATGAGAGACACAGTAACACAGTAACACAGGGCTGTGGTTCTATGAGAGACACAGTAACACAGTAACACAGGGATGTGGTTCTATGAGAGACACAGTAACACAGTAACACAGGGATGTGGTTCTATGAGAGACACACTAACACAGTAACACAGGGCTGTGGTTCTATGAGAGACACAGTAACACAGTAACACAGGGATGTGGTTCTATGAGAGACACACTAACACAGTAACACAGGGATGTGGTTCTATGAGAGACACAGTAACACAGTAACACAGGGATGTGGTTCTATGAGAGACACAGTAACACAGGGCTGTGGTTATATGAGAGACACAGTAACACAGTAACACAGGGATGTGGTTGTATGAGAGACACACTAACACAGTAACACAGGGATGTGGTTCTATGAGAGACACAGTAACACAGTAACACAGGGATGTGGTTCTATGAGAGACACAGTAACACAGTAACACAGGGATGTGGTTCTATGAGAGACACACTAACACAGTAACACAGGGATGTGGTTCTATGAGAGACACACTAACACAGTAACACAGGGATGTGGTTCTATGAGAGACACAGTAACACAGTAACACAGGGATGTGGTTCTATGAGAGACACACTAACACAGTAACACAGGGATGTGGTTATATGAGAGACACAGTAACACAGTAACACAGGGATGTGGTTCTATGAGAGACACACTAACACAGGGATGTGGTTCTATGAGAGACACAGTAACACAGTAACACAGGGCTGTGGTTATATGAGAGACACAGTAACACAGTAACACAGGGTTGTGGTTATATGAGAGACACAGTAACACAGTAACACAGGGCTGTGGTTATATGAGAGACACAGTGACACAGGGCTGTGGTTATATGAGAGACACAGTAACACAGTAACACAGGGATGTGGTTCTATGAGAGACACACTAACACAGTAACACAGGGATGTGGTTCTATGAGAGACACAGTAACACAGTAACACAGGGATGTGGTTCTATGAGAGACACAGTAACACAGTAACACAGGGATGTGGTTCTATGAGAGACACAGTAACACAGTAACACAGGGCTGTGGTTATATGAGAGACACAGTAACACAGTAACATAGGGATGTGGTTCTATGAGAGACACAGTAACACAGTAACACAGGGATGTGGTTCTATGAGAGACACAGTAACACACTGATGTGGTTCTATGAGAGACACAGTAACACAGTAACACAGGGCTGTGGTTCTATGAGAGACACAGTAACACAGTAACACAGGGCTGTGGTTCTATGAGAGACACAGTAACACAGTAACACAGGGATGTGGTTCTATGAGAGACACAGTAACACAGTAACGCAGGGATGTGGTTCTATGAGAGACACAGTAACACAGTAACACAGGGATGTGGTTCTATGAGAGACACAGTAACACAGTAACACAGGGATGTGGTTCTATGAGAGACACACTAACACAGTAACACAGGGATGTGGTTCTATGAGAGACAAACTAACACAGTAACACAGGGATGTGGATCTATGAGAGACACACTAACACAGTAACACAGGGATGTGGTTCTATGAGAGACACACTAACACAGTAACACAGGGATGTGGTTCTATGAGAGACACACTAACACAGTAACACAGGGATGTGGTTCTATGAGAGACACACTAACACAGTAACACAGGGATGTGGTTCTATGAGAGACACAGTGACACAGTAACACAGGGCTGTGGTTCTATGAGAGACACAGTAACACAGTAACACAGGGATGTGGTTCTATGAGAGACACAGTAACACAGTAACACAGGGATGTGGTTCTATGAGAGACACACTAACACAGTAACACAGGGCTGTGGTTCTATGAGAGACACAGTAACACAGTAACACAGGGATGTGGTTCTATGAGAGACACACTAACACAGTAACACAGGGATGTGGTTCTATGAGAGACACAGTAACACAGTAACACAGGGATGTGGTTCTATGAGAGACACAGTAACACAGGGCTGTGGTTATATGAGAGACACAGTAACACAGTAACACAGGGATGTGGTTCTATGAGAGACACACTAACACAGTAACACAGGGATGTGGTTCTATGAGACACAGTAACACAGTAACACAGGGTTGTGGTTATATGAGAGACACAGTAACACAGTAACAGGGTTGTGGTTATATGAGAGACACAGTAACACAGTAACACAGGGTTGTGGTTATATGAGAGACAGTAACACAGTAACACAGGGCTGTGGTTATATGAGAGACAGTAACACAGGGCTGTGGTTATATGAGAGACACAGTAACACAGTAACACAGGGCTGTGGTTATATGAGAGACACAGTAACACAGTAACACAGGGTTGTGGTTATATGAGAGACACAGTAACACAGTAACACAGGGCTGTGGTTATATGAGAGACACAGTGACACAGGGCTGTGGTTATATGAGAGACACAGTAACACAGTAACACAGGGATGTGGTTCTATGAGAGACACACTAACACAGTAACACAGGGATGTGGTTCTATGAGAGACACAGTAACACAGTAACACAGGGATGTGGTTCTATGAGAGACACAGTAACACAGTAACACAGGGATGTGGTTCTATGAGAGACACAGTAACACAGTAACACAGGGCTGTGGTTATATGAGAGACACAGTAACACAGTAACACAGGGATGTGGTTCTATGAGAGACACAGTAACACAGTAACACAGGGATGTGGTTCTATGAGAGACACAGTAACACAGCGATGTGGTTCTATGAGAGACACAGTAACACAGTAACACAGGGCTGTGGTTCTATGAGAGACACAGTAACACAGTAACACAGGGCTGTGGTTCTATGAGAGACACAGTAACACAGTAACGCAGGGATGTGGTTCTATGAGAGACACAGTAACACAGTAACACAGGGATGTGGTTCTATGAGAGACACAGTAACACAGTAACACAGGGATGTGGTTCTATGAGAGACACACTAACACAGTAACACAGGGATGTGGTTCTATGAGAGACACACTAACACAGTAACACAGGGATGTGGTTCTATGAGAGACACACTAACACAGTAACACAGGGATGTGGTTCTATGAGAGACACACTAACACAGTAACACAGGGATGTGGTTCTATGAGAGACACACTAACACAGTAACACAGGGATGTGGTTCTATGAGAGACACACTAACACAGTAACACAGGGATGTGGTTCTATGAGAGACACAGTAACACAGTAACACAGGGCTGTGGTTCTATGAGAGACACAGTAACACAGTAACACAGGGATGTGGTTCTATGAGAGACACAGTAACACAGTAACACAGGGATGTGGTTCTATGAGAGACACACTAACACAGTAACACAGGGCTGTGGTTCTATGAGAGACACAGTAACACAGTAACACAGGGATGTGGTTCTATGAGAGACACACTAACACAGTAACACAGGGATGTGGTTCTATGAGAGACACAGTAACACAGTAACACAGGGATGTGGTTCTATGAGAGACACAGTAACACAGGGCTGTGGTTATATGAGAGACACAGTAACACAGTAACACAGGGATGTGGTTGTATGAGAGACACACTAACACAGTAACACAGGGATGTGGTTCTATGAGAGACACAGTAACACAGTAACACAGGGATGTGGTTCTATGAGAGACACAGTAACACAGTAACACAGGGATGTGGTTCTATGAGAGACACACTAACACAGTAACACAGGGATGTGGTTCTATGAGAGACACACTAACACAGTAACACAGGGATGTGGTTCTATGAGAGACACAGTAACACAGTAACACAGGGATGTGGTTCTATGAGAGACACACTAACACAGTAACACAGGGATGTGGTTCTATGAGAGACACAGTAACACAGTAACACAGGGATGTGGTTCTATGAGAGACACACTAACACAGTAACACAGGGATGTGGTTCTATGAGAGACACAGTAACACAGTAACACAGGGATGTGGTTCTATGAGAGACACAGTAACACAGTAACACAGGGATGTGTTCTATGAGAGACACAGTAACACACTAACACGGGGATGTGGTTCTATGAGAGACACAGTAACACAGTAACACAGGGATGTGGTTCTATGAGAGACACACTAACACAGTAACACAGGGATGTGGTTCTATGAGAGACACACTAACACAGTAACACAGGGATGTGGTTATATGAGAGACACAGTAACACAGTAACACAGGGATGTGGTTCTATGAGAGACACACTAACACAGGGATGTGGTTCTATGAGAGACACAGTAACACAGTAACACAGGGATGTGGTTCTATGAGAGACACAGTAACACAGTAACACAGGGATGTGGTTCTATGAGAGACACAGTAACACAGGGCTGTGGTTCTATGAGAGACACAGTAACACAGTAACACAGGGCTGTGGTTCTATGAGAGACACAGTAACACAGTAACACAGGGATGTGGTTCTATGAGAGACACAGTAACACAGGGATGTGGTTCTATGAGAGACACAGTAACACAGTAACACAGGGATGTGGTTCTATGAGAGACACAGTAACACAGGGATGTGGTTCTATGAGAGACACACTAACACAGGGATGTGGTTCTATGAGAGACACAGTAACACAGTAACACAGGGATGTGGTTCTATGAGAGACACAGTAACACAGTAACACGGGTATGTGGTACTATGAGAGACACAGTAACACAGTAACACAGGGCTGTGGTTCTATGAGAGACACAGTAACACAGTAACACAGGGATGTGGTTCTATGAGAGACACAGTAACACGGGGTCCTTCCTTTGTCCCTTGTTTTTACTCCATGTGAACATTCTGATTGTTTTGTTCCAACCAATACAATGTGCTCTGCACCAGATTCACAGAGTTCTGTAAGGGGAAACAAAAACAACTGTGTTTTAGATTTACGGAGATTGTTTGACAGGTTGAAGAAAGCTTTCAGAGTTTAATTGTCTAAGAATAAATTGTGAAGTTTAACATATAAAGAAATGAAAACAGTTTCTAAATCTAACTTTAAATCAAACATCTACATAGTTTCCCTCTAAATCTAATGTTAAAATTGACAGATAAAACAAGCAGAGGAAATTGGCCACCAATAACAAGCTGGACATATTGCCTAGGAGATACAGCCACAATTCACATCTTGTGTTTTGCTTCCAGGTAATTCACAACGGTACTGAGGCACAGGGGGGCCAACACAATCCAAGCCTCCAAGCCCCTTAAAGGAGTCTGGGACGCGTCATTATCGCTGTAAAGCCAACACATATCTCACCAAAACAAGCCCATCCGCTGAGGAACAAGCAGAGATGTAATGGTCTCTGAGATTAAATCCCCTTTCCAGCTGTAGTCGAGGGTGCCCTCTCCCGCAGAGCAGCAAAACAAATCAGCCTGAGCTGTAGGGGGGCCAGGAGGGCTGGAGATGGAGGTTGGGGCTGGGAGCTAGTTATTGGGAGGGAGATGGAGTAGAGGAGGGAGACAGAGTAGAGGAGGATGGGAGCTAGTGGTTGGGAGGGAGATGGAGGCTGGGGCTGGGAGCTAGTGGTTGGGAGGGAGATGGAGGCTGGGGCTGGGGCTGGGAGCTAGTGGTTGGGAGGGAAGATGGAGTAGAGGAGGGAGACAGAGTAGAGGAGGCTGGGAGCTAGTGGTTGGGAGGGAGACGGAGTAGAGGAGGCTGGGAGCTAGTGGTTGGTAGGGAGATGGAGGCTAGGGCTGGGAGCTAGTGGTTGGGAGGGAGACGGAGTAGAGGAGGCTGGGAGCTAGTGGTTGGGAGGGAGATGGAGGCTGGGGCTGGGAGCTAGTGGTTGGGAGGGAGATGGAGTAGAGGAGGCTGGGGAACTAGTGGTTGGGAGGGAGATGGAGTAGAGGAGGCTGGGGAGCTAGTGGTTGGGAGGGAGATGGAGTAAAGGAGGCTGGGGAACTAGTGGTTGGGAGGGAGATGGAGTAGAGGAGGCTGGGGAAATAGTGGTTGGGAGGGAGATGGAGTAAAGGAGGCTGGGGAACTAGTGGTTGGGAGGGAGATGGAGTAGAGGAGGCTGGGGAGCTAGTGGTTAGGAGGGAGATGGAGTAGAGGAGGCTGGGGCTTGGAGTGAACCTTCGACTCCTTCAATTCACTTCCAAAAATGTAAATTCTTACACCCTTATCTTGTACCTCTGTCTGTCCTCTGTTCTTACCTGTCTTTCTCGGTTTGCTGAAGATCAATACGTTTAAATCTCAACGAGGAGATAGTTGGTGTTTCTATTGAATAAAGCGTTGTATTAATAAAGTAAGGTAATCTGTAAACGAAGAAATGCATTCAAACAAAAAGGACAAACGTAGGTACCAACTCTAAGGGATCGGAGGAGTCTGAGGAGGCGAAGGGTCACTACGGAAAATCTCTCTTCTGCACTCAACTCTAAGGGATCGGAGGAGTCTGAGGAGTCGAAGGGTCACTACGGAAAATCTCTCTTCTGCACTCAACTCTAAGGGATCGGAGGAGTCTGAGGAGTCGAAGGGTCACTACGGAAAATCTCTCTTCTGCACTCAACTCTAAGGGATCTGAGGAGTTGAAGGGTCACTACGGAAAATCTCTCTTCTGCGCTCAACTCTAAGGGATCGGAGGAGTCTGAGGAGTCGAAGGGTCACTACGGAAAATCTCTCTTCTGCGCTCAACTCTAAGGGATCGGAGGAGTCTGAGGAGTCGAAGGTTCACTACGGAAAATCTCTCTTCTGCACTCAACTCTAAGGGATCGGAGGAGTCTGAGGAGTCGAAGGGTCACTACGGAAAATCTCTCTTCTGCACTCAACTCTAAGGGATCGGAGGAGTCTGAGGAGTCGAAGGGTCACTACGGAAAATCTCTCTTCTGCACTCAACTCTAAGGGATCGGAGGAGTCTGAGGTGTCGAAGGGTCACTACGGAAAATCTCTCTTCTGCACTCAACTCCGAGGATGGGGTATCGTGGACTTGAGATATACTTGGCTCGAGAAGGGACTGACAACTTTGTTCTAAGGGCTTGGGACGAGAGAGAGAGCTTTGGGACCTGGGAATAGGATAGTTTTGTCTCTGGGTAAACAGCCAAGGGCTAGATCAGAGACTAGCCTGGGTGTGCAGTAACAGGACTCAGGGAAAGGCCATCTTGGAGATGATGTACTTAAACCAATATTGTACTGCTATTTCAGTGTTTCTCATCCACATGAAAGGAGATCGGCCATATGTCTCAATTGAAGCACTTCCTTTCCACTTCTCACTGAAAAAGCCACCCTGATTCAGTGTGCGAAATTAATATATGAAGTGCTTTGTATCACCTCTGAAGTGGTGAAATGATGTAGTCAATGGCCATCAAATCTCCAACTTCATGAATCATACATTCAAACCCCAGGCTTAAAAAGGAATTATGTCAGACAAAATATGAAAAATGGACCAGGGATATTATTATTTGATTGTTGTTTCATGTTTCATGAATTGATAATTACGTAACTGCTAAGAATAATTTACATAAATTGACATTTCTTGGGAATATATCGTTAAATCGTAAACCTTCTTTTTCGAGTGACAAAAAAACCCAGTCCAATATATTAATATAACACTCAGGCAACTGGATGTTTTAGAGTAGAGATTCTCAACTGGTGGGTCGCGGCCCAAATTTGGGTCGAGGGAGTTTTTTGAGTGGGATGTCTGGTTACATTTTTATTTTTGAAATACTCCAGTCTGAACTTCCACGGATTAAACCAGGTACAAAGTTGTCTATACATGATAATGAACCTACACATTCAAATTAATTTAATCTCTGAAAATGTTTCTTCAATCACAATATTCTCCATATTAGCAGCACTATTTAGGTTGAAATAGTGGTCTCAAACCAGGGAGTTTGTAATCTCTCTGTCCACCTCTGAGAGGACATGTGATTTAGTGATCTCAAACCAGGGAGTTTATAATCTCTCTGTCCACCTCTGAGAGGACATGTGATTTAGTGATCTCAAACCAGGGAGTTTGTAATCTCTCTGTCCACCTCTGAGAGGACATGTGATTTAGTGATCTCAAACCAGGGAGTTTATAATCTCTCTGTCCACCTCTGAGAGGACATGTGATTTAGTGATCTCAAATCAGCGAGTTTATTATCTCTCTGTCCACCTCTGAGAGGACATGTGATTTAGTGATCTCAAATCAGCGAGTTTATTATCTCTCTGTCCCCCTCTAAGATGACATACGGACTTATTTTAAGATGCTCAGACTATGTATTAATTCGCTATTTAATTTAGAGTTTTAGGTATGAAAAATATATATAACACAGTTATTTGATAAATATTGAATTTGGTCTTAGCCCAGAGAAACTGATTGAATTACATTTTCATAAATGGTAAAATAGACAGTCCAATAATTCATAAGAAACAAGGTTTTAAAGTGTCTTATCCTTTCAATCTAGAACATTACTGTATAAGAAACAAGGTTTTAAAGTGTCTTATCCTTTAAATCTAGAACATTACTGTATAAGAAAGCTGTCACACTGGCATGAAGAGATTCGGGAGACAGGCGCAGGATTACGTAATAGTTTTTAAAATTCAGCCCAAATGACAGCGTTCCATGTAAAGGCAAAGGGGACGAAGACCAAACAAACACCCAACACAAAACACAGGGCATAAAACGTAAACAAACACCCAACACAAAACACAGGGCTTGAAACGTAAACAAACACCCAACACAAAACACAGGGCTTGAAACGTAAACAAACACCCAACACAAAACACAGGGCTTGAAATGTAAACAAACACCCATCACAAAACACAGGGCTTGAAACGTAAACAAACACCCAACACAAAACACAGGGCTTGAAACGTAAACAAAAGAGCAAGGAGTACCTCAAATAAATAACACACAATGATTAACACACGGGACGAGACACGTAATCATCTGCGCAATCCACAACGGCACGAAAGCCCAAAACACACAGCACAGGTACTCACACGCACCAACGGACATTCAGACAATAATGGACAGCCAATGGAATGGACATAATGGACAGCCAATGGAAGGGCACGTATATACAACTACCAATCAGAGGGAATAGGGGACAACAAAAACGTCTGTGTGGAATGTTCCGGAGGGATCCGTGACCAAAGCTCAGGAAATATTTCTGAGAACGCATCCAATGCAAAAACAGATATCTCTAGTTTAAATGGACAGATTGTTTTATGTTTTTTTTTTTGTTGTTTATATAGATTGATGAACCTGTTTGTGTCCATCGACTCTCTATATATATTGTTTTACATTGTATCACGACTGAGGCAACCTGGTTAGATTTGGGTCCCGACTGAGAAAACCTGGTTCAATTTGGGTCTCGACTGAGAAAACCTGGTTCAATTTGGGTCTCGACTGAAAAAACCTGGTTCAATTTGGGTCTCGACTGAGAAAACCTGGTTCAATTTGGGTCCCGATTGAGAAAACCTGGTTTAATTTGGGTCCTGACTGAGAAAACCTAGTTCAATTTGGGTCCCAACTGAGACAACCTGGTTCAATTTGGGTCTCGACTGAGAAACCCTGGTTCAATTTGGGTCTCGACTGAAAAAACCTGGTTCAATTTGGGTCCCCAACTGACAGAGGAAGTAGTAATCTGTGTCTGTCTATAATCAGAATAAAGTCTTGGCACAGTGCAGAGGAAGAAGTAATCTCTGTCTGTCTATAACCAGAATAAAGTCTTGGTACAGTGCAGAAGTAGTAGTAATTTGTGTCTGTCTATAATCAGAATAAAGTCTTTGGTACAGTGCAGAGCAAGTAGTGATCTGTGTCTGTATATAATCAGGATTATGTATTGGTCGAGCCCAGAGAAAGTAGTAATCTGTGTCTGTATATAATCAGGATTGTGTATTGGTCGAGCCCAGAGCAAGTAGTAATCTGTGTCTGTATATAATCAGGATTATGTATTGGTCGAGCCCAGAGCAAGTAGTAATTTGTGTCTGTCTATAATCAGGATTATGTATTGGTCGAGCCCAGAGCAAGTAGTAATCTGTGTCTGTCTAAAATCAGACTAAAGTCTTGGCACAGTGCAGAAGTAGTAGTAATTTGTGTCTGTCTATAATCAGGGTTATGTATTGGCCCAGTGCAGAGCAAGTAGTAATCGGTGTCTGTCTGTATAGGGTTTAGGGTGAGGTCAAGCCATTTCACTGTCTTCCCCTCTGTTTGCATGGTGTTATCACGGACCTTTTCACCCAGAAGTACTTGACCTCACCCCAGATTAAAGGTCATTCCAATGCCCATCTTCCATCCTTTGAAGGGAGGGCACATAGTAAGATAACAGGTGATGCTGCTATACTGTAACAGAGATGGAGTACTACAAAATGAGGCAGATCACCAGAGTCTCTCTCATTGGCTGATCGTCCAATCAACACAAATGATTCGATAACATGGAAAAGAGAAGGTTCAAGGTAAAAGCTGTTAAGCAACTGTAATTTGAAAAGGTAGAAGGGGTTTGAAACTTTATAGTTTGAGGGCATGTCTGTGGCAAAGTGGTAGATGTGTCTTAGTGGAGATATACAGAAAGCCTGCAGTAGACTGAAAACCTAATTCTGTAGGTAGCTGAGTGGTAGGTGTATATTTGCAGGTAGCTGAGTGGTAGGTGTGTCTCCATAAGTAGCTGAGTGGTAGGTGTGTCTCCCTAGGTAGCTGAGTGGTAGGTGTATATTTGTAGGTAGCTGAGTGTTCGGTGTATATTTGCAGGTAGCTGAGTGTTCGGTGTATATTTGTAGGTAGCTGAGTGGTAGGTGTATATTTGTAGGTAGCTGAGTATTAGGTGTATATTTGTAAGTAGCTGAGCTATAGGTGTATATTTGTAGGTGGCTAAGTGGTAGGTGTATATTTGTAGGTTGCTGAGTGATAGGTGAATATTTGTAGGTAGTTGGTCTAAAGTAGTGCACTACTTCTCCATGGACCCTTGGTCTAAAGTAATGCACTACTTCTCCATGGACCCTTGGTCTAAAGTAGTGCACTACTTTTCCATGGACCCTTGGTCTCAAGTAGTGCACCACTTTTCCATGGACTCTTGGTCTAAAGTTGTGTACTACTCAGGGAATAGGGCACCATTTGTGACGCCCAGACAGACTTCCAGGAGATATGCTCTGTCTGTCCTAGACTGAGCCGTGTCAGAGAGAGTGAGTGAGCAGCAAAATCAGACAATGTTTATATTCATGAGAGTTATCACAATTGTTTAGCTTCTCTATCTGTTTGCATCATAGCTCTCTATCTTCCAACTCCAAATTGCATCGTATTGTGGTCATGATATTGTCGTATTTCCCAGCATTTCAACTTTTTAGGCTACTTGGGAGTGGAAGGATGCAATCAAATTTGCTTTTCTGGATTCTGCTGGATTGTGTTTTGTGGAACCCAGGAGTGCTGTGGAATCAACAGTGGGCCACATCTGTGATTGCGAAAGAGATTCACCCTTCAACACTGGTGTAAGTCCCAAATAGCACCCTTTTCTGTATAGGCTACAGTGCACAATGGGCCCTGGTCAAAAGTAGTGCACTATATATAGGGAATAGGGTTCCGTTTGGAAGTCAGGCACTGTCTGCCCGGATCCATCATGATTGAGAAGGTGTGAAAAGCGAAACAGAATCGTCCGTGGCCTAATGGGCATTCTCTGTCCATCACCATCATTTGAGACCTTTTTCCTCTGCTCCCTTCTCCCCCTCCTCCTCCTCCTCCTCCTCCTCCCTACTCCACACTTCTCCTCCTTCCCACTCCACCTCCTCCCCCTCCTCCCCTCTCCCCCTCCTCCCCCTCCTCCTCCCTACTCCACACTTCTCCTCCTTCCCACTCCACCTCCTCCTCCCTGCTCCTCCTCCCCTCTCCTCCTCCGTTCCCCGCCTCCTCTGCACTCCACCTCCTCCTCCTCCCTGCTCCTCCTCCCCTCTCCTCTTCCTCCCTGCTCCTCTTCTTCACCGCTCTCCCTCCTCCCCACTCCTCATCCTCCCCACTCTTCTCCCTCCCCACTCCTCCTCCTCCCTACTCCTCCTCCTTCCCACATCCTCCTTTCTCCTCCCTGCTCCTCCTCCTCTCCACTCCTCCTCCTCCCTGCTCCTCCTCTTCCCCACACCGCCTCCTCCTCACTCCTCCCCACACCTCCTCCTCCCCTCTCCTCCTCCTTTCCACTCATTTTCCTCCCCACACCTCCTCCTGCTCCCCACACTTCCTCCTTTTCCCCACTCCTCTTTCTCCTCACTCCTCCTCCTCCCCTCTCCTCCTCCTTTCCACTCCTTTTCCTCCCCACACCTCCTCCTAGTCCGCACACCTCCTCCTCCTCCCCACTCCTTCTCCCCACACCTCCTCCTCCCTGCTCTTCCTCCTCCCCACACCTCCTCCTCTCCACTCCTCCTCCCCACACCTCCTCCTCCCTGCTCTTCCTCCTGCCCACACCTCCTCCTCCTCCCTGCTTCTCCTCCTTCATACTCCTCCTCCTCCTCCCTGCTTCTCCTCCTCCCTGCTTCTCCTCCTCCCTGCTTCTCCTCCTCCCTGCTCCTCCTCCCCACTCCTCCTCCCCACACCTCCTCCCTGCTCCTCCTATTGTTTGTCTTCTCTAGTCTTTTTTTTGTGAGAGGTAGGAGGAAAATGTCTGTGTTTTTGCCAAAAGGCAGATGCCACTCTGGTGATTTGAATATTATAATACGTAGCAGAGACCTGCTATGCACAACTGATAAACTCCTCGGTATGCAAATGTCAAGCAATTAAAACTGCAACACAGCCCGGAGACTTTTAGCATTTACAGGCTCACCACGCTTCTCAGTGACCCACACTACTGCAAACATGAAATCTCTCCACTGTATAAGTTAGAGGACTACTGGATCCATAGTCTTACCCTAATTTACCCTTCGCCAATGCTGTTGTTTCCTTCATGAGTCAGCGTCAATGAGCTCTTTTCATTGGCCAGTAGTTTGACAAAGTAGACCTCATCCCTGCTCCTCCTCCTCCCTGCTCCTCCTCCCTGCTTCTCCACCTCCCCACTCCTCTTCCTCCCTGTTTCTCCTCCTCCCTGCTCCTCCTCCTCCCTGCTCCTCCTCCCCACTCCTCCTCCTCCCTGCTTCTTCTCCTCCCTGCTCCTCCTCCCCACTCCTCCTCCCTGCTCCTCCTTCCCACTCCTCCTCCCTGCTTCTCCTCCTCCCTGCTCCTCCTCCCTGCTTCTCCTCCTCCCTGCTCCTCCTCCCCACTCCTCCTCCCCACACGCCAGTAGTTTGACAAAGTAGACCTCATCCCTGCTTCTCCTCCTCCCTGCTCCTCCTCCCTGCTCCTCCTCCTCCCTGCTTCTCCTCCCCACCTCCTCCTCCTGCTTCTCTCATCCCTGTCCTCCCTCCTTCCTCCCTGCTCCTCCTTCCCACTCCTCCTCCTCCCTGCTTCTCCTCCTCCCTGCTCCTCCTCCCTGCTTCTCCTCCTCCCTGCTTCTCCTCTTCCCTGCTCCTCCTCCCTGCTCCACCTCCCCACTCCTCTTCCTCCCTGTTTCTCCTCCTCCCTGCTCCTCCTCCTCCCTGCTCCTCCTCCCCACTCCTCCTCCTCCCTGCTTCTTCTCCTCCCTGCTCCTCCTCCCTGCTCCTCCTTCCCACTCCTCCTCCTCCCTGCTTCTCCTCCTCCCTGCTCCTCCTCCCTGTTTCTCCTCCTCCCTGCCCTTCCTCCCCACTCCTCCTCCCCACACGCCAGTAGTTTGACAAAGTAGACCTCATCCCTGCTTCTCCTCCTCCCTGCTCCTCCTCCCTGCTCCTCCTCCTCCCTGCTTCTCCTCCTCCCTGCTCCTCCTCCTCCCTGCTTCTCCTCCTCCCTGCTCCTCCTCCCCACTCCTCCTCCCCACTCCTCCTCCTCCCCACTCCTCCTCCTCCCTGCTCCTCCTCCTCCCTGCTTCTCCTCTTCCCTGCTCCTCCTCCCTGCTCCTCCTCCCCACTCCTCCTCCTCCCTGCTTCTCCTCCCTGCTTCTCCTCCTCCCTGCTTCTCCTCCTCCCTGCTCCGCCTCCCCACTCCTCCTCCCCACACGCCAGTAGTTTGACAAAGTAGACCCACGTGTTCTGATTTGACCCCGACCCATATGGTTGTGTTTAAATTCCCACATGTGTTCTTGAGCCCAGGTCAAACCTGCAATAGCAATGTTGATGTGCAACATCCAAAACTAAAGGAAACGGCAACGTAAAGTGTTTCAATAGGGCGCTCCGCCACCAGGCAACGTAAAGTGTTTCAACAGGGCGCTCCGCCACCAGGCAACGTAAAGTGTCTCAACAGGGCGCTCCGCCACCAGGCAACGTAAAGTGTTTCAACAGGGCGCTCCGCCACCAGGCAACGTAAAGTGTTTCAACAGGGCGCTCCGCCACCAGGCAACGTAAAGTGTTTCAACAGGGCGCTCCGCCACCAGGCAACGTAAAGTGTTTCAACAGGGCGCTCCGCCACCAGGCAACGTAAAGTGTTTCAACAGGGCGCTCCGCCACCAGGCAACGTAAAGTGTCTCAACAGGGCGCTCCGCCACTACGGGCCGCCAGAACAGCTTCAACGCACCTTGGCCTAGATTCTACGAGGGTCTAGGGAAATCTATTGGAGATACCGTTCGTCCAATGAGAAACTACATCATTTGGTGTGTTGTTGCACCTCTATAGAATCTACCACAGACACACACACACACACACACTTCTACACAAAATAATGGGCAACTATGCATTTTTATACATGACCGTAAGCATGATGGGATGGTAAATGTTTAATTCAGTAATCTGTCTAGCCCAGTGGCCTTGTGAATCTTAACCTGTTTAAAGGTCTTACTCACATCAACTACGGACAGCGTGATCACACAGTCATCAGGAACAGCTGGTGCTCTCGTGCGTGGTTCGATGTCGCTTGCCTCCAAGCGAGCATAGAAGGCATTCAGCTCGTACTGTCAGCTCGCGTCAATGAACAGCATTCACGTGACATATTTTTGCCTTTCCCATTCATCCTCTGAATGGCACCACATACACAATCCATGTCTCAATATTCTGAAGGCTTAACAATCCTTCTTTAACCTGTCTCCTCGCCTTCATCTACACCGATCGAAGAGGATTTAACAAGTAAGAAACATCAGTGTTCTAAGCTCTAAATTTGTATGTTCTTTGTTCTCTGGTCTCAAAGCCAGCAGACGCCAGACACGGCTGTTGTCAAAGCTGGACCTACACCGAGTCACTCCTGTTTGATGGTGTTAGATCTATAACAGCCGTCAGAGCAGTCGGTGGGACAAACAGACGTGATCCGAACCCCTTCTTTCAATAAAGGGATTATCTGGTTCTTGATCTGACCGAGCTATTACATAGATCTCTCACAGAGCCTGTTGAAGAGCCTGTTTGTTCTTGTCTTGATCCTTATCTATGGATGCTATATCTTTAGGATAGGACTCCTAGCCAGGTTTCTAACACGGGTTAGGATGTACATTGGAGAAGCAGAACCATTTATGGGGTAAACATAACTTTATATTTGACCACGTGAACCAAGTGTTTGATATGTGTATAATCCCTTCCTATTGGCCAGCTGTTCTCTGTTATCTGTATAATCCCTTCCTATAGGCCAGCTGTTCTCTGTTCTCTGTATAATCCCTTCCTATTGGCCAGCTGTTCTCTGTTCTCTGTATAATCCCTTCCTATAGGCCAGCTGTTCTCTGTATAATCCCTTCCTATTGGCCAGCTGTTCTCTGTTCTCTGTATAATCCCTTCCTATTGGCCAGCTGTTCTCTGTATAATCCCTTCCTATAGGCCAGCTGTTCTCTGTATAATCCCTTCCTATTGGCCAGCTGTTCTCTGTATAATCCCTTCCTATAGGCCAGCTGTTCTCTGTATAGTCCCTTCCTATTGGCCAGCTGTTCTCTGTATAACCCCTTCCTATAGGCCAGCTGTTCTCTGTATAATCCCTTCCTATTGGCCAGCTGTTCTCTGTATAATCCCTTCCTATTGGCTAGCTGTTCTCTGTATAATCCCTTCCTATTGGACAGCTGTTCTCTGTATAATCCCTTCCTATTGGCTAGCTGTTCTCTGTATAATCCCTTCCTATAGACCAGCTGTTCTCTGTATAATCCCTTCCTATTGGCTAGCTGTTCTCTGTTCTCTGTATAATCCCTTCCTATGGGCCAGCTGTTCTCTGTATAATCCCTTCCTATAGGCCAGCTGTTCTCTGTATAATACCTTCCTATTGGCCAGCTGTTCTCTGTTCTCTGTATAATCCCTTCCTATAGGCCAGCTGTTCTCTGTATAATCCCTTCCTATAGGCCAGCTGTTCTCTATATAATCCCTTCCTATAGGCCAGCTGTTCTCTGTATAATCCCTTCCTATAGGCCAGCTGTTCTCTGTATAATCCCTTCCTATTGGCCAGCTGTTCTCTGTATAATCCCTTCCTATGGGCCAGCTGTTCTCTGTATAATCCCTTCCTATAGGCCAGCTGTTCTCTGTATAATACCTTCCTATTGGCCAGCTGTTCTCTGTTCTCTGTATAATCCCTTCCTATAGGCCAGCTGTTCTCTGTATAATCCCTTCCTATAGGCCAGCTGTTCTCTATATAATCCCTTCCTATAGGCCAGCTGTTCTCTGTATAATCCCTTCCTATAGGCCAGCTGTTCTCTGTATAATTCCTTCCTATTGGCCAGCTGTTCTCTGTATAATCCCTTCCTATAGACCAGCTGTTCTCTGTATAATCCCTTCCTATTGGCTAGCTGTTCTCTGTTCTCTGTATAATCCCTTCCTATTGGCCAGCTGTTCTCTGTTCTCTGTATAATCCCTTCCTATTGGCTAGCTGTTCTCTGTTCTCAGTATAATCCCTTCCTATTGGCCAGCTGTTCTCTGTATAATCCCTTCCTATTGGCCAGCTGTTCTCTGTTCTCTGTATAATCCCTTCCTATTGGCCAGCTGTTCTCTGTTCTCTGTATAATCCCTTCCTATAGGCCAGCTGTTCTCTGTTCTCTGTATAATCCCTTCCTATAGGCCAGCTGTTCTCTGTTCTCTGTATAATCCCTTCCTATAGGCCAGCTGTTCTCTGTTCTCTATATAATCCCTTCCTATTGGCCAGCCATTCTCTGTTCTCTGTATAATACCTTCCTATTGGCCAGCTGTCCTCTGTATAATCCCTTCCTATTGGCCAGCTTTTCTCTGTATAATCCCTTCCTATAGGCCAGCTGTTCTCTGTATAATCCCTTCCTATTGGCCAGCTGTTCTCTGTATAATCCCTTCCTATAGGCCAGCTGTTCTCTGTATAATCCCTTCCTATTGGCCAGCTGTTCTCTGTATAATCCCTTCCTATAGGCCAGCTGTTCTCTGTATAATCCCTTCCTATAGGCCAGCTGTTCTCTGTATAATCCCTTCCTATAGGCCAGCTGTTCTCTGTATAATCCCTTCCTATTGGCCAGCTGTTCTCTGTATAATCCCTTCCTACAGGCCAGCTGTTCTCTGTATAATCCCTTCCTATAGGCCAGCTGTTCTCTGTATAATCCCTTCCTATTGGCCAGCTGTTCTCTGTATAATCCCTTCCTATAGGTCAACTGTTCTCTGTATAATCCCTTCCTATAGGCCAGCTGTTCTCTGTATAATCCCTTCCTATTGGCCAGCTGTTCTCTGTATAATCCCTTCCTATAGGCCAGCTGTTCTCTGTTCTCTGTATAATCCCTTCCTATTGGCCAGCTGTTCTCTGTTCTCTGTTCTCTGTATAATCCCTTCCATTTTGGCCAGCTGTTCTCTGTATAATCCCTTCCTATTGGCCAGCTGTTCTCTGTATAATCCCTTCCTATAGGCCAGCTGTTCTCTGTTCTCTGTATAATCCCTTCCTATTGGCCAGCTGTTCTCTGTTCTCTGTATAATCCCTTCCTATAGGCCAGCTGTTCTCTGTTCTCTGTATAATCCCTTCCTATTGGCCAGCTGTTCTCTGTTCTCTGTATAATCCCTTCCTATAGGCCAGCTGTTCTCTGTTCTCTGTATAATCCCTTCCTATAGGCCAGTGAAACGCTTCCTTAACAACAGTGAAATGCTTACTTAACAACATTGCAGTTTAAAAAATATGTACGTGTTTAGAAAGTATTTATTCAAATAAACTGAAGTAATAAAATATATAATATATATTTTTTTATTACAAATAAAACATACAAATAATGAAGAAACACACAATAGCACAATTGACTCGGAGCCCATAAAACGTCAGCCATCTCCTCTTGCGCCAATCCTTGGTCTTTTACAATGTATACCGGGATGAATACATTTCACATTCGCATTTTACATTTATTCTTCTTTTTACCGCCTCACAAAATCTAATCAATACTAAGGATACATTCAGTAACATGAGAAGAGTATTCATGGAAAATGTGGGTTAGGTGCAACATAAGACAACAAAGAAATTTACAAGAGTTTGGGAGAAGTGTGTGTGCAAAGTGTGCCCAGTTCTGACACTTTTATGACTCAAAGAAGAGTCTTAAACTATCAGGTGCTATTCTGAGCTCTCCTATCTGTGCCACCTTGAGGAACTAGAACAAGCAAACGTGTAGTTGTTTTGTTCGGAACACAGCCCCGCATCCTCGCCATCACACAATTACTGTTGTTGTTTTTACGCATTCCGAAAATAAATACCCAGTCCATTATAAATTCCAATCTGGGTCAGGTGGGCATCGTTTGAAAGTGTGTTCGGTTGCCAACACGGCAACAACAACAACAAAAACATCTTAAAGAGTGTTCGGCTTTAACAAAACAAGTCAGAGGATCAGATCGTGATGTTAGTGCGTGTAGAACAGTGTCACGTGTTCACCCAGACCCGTTCCTCGCCACATTTCTTTACAATACCACAAACATGGGTTTATTCTGTTCAGAACAACCCAGGGTATTCCGCCATGTCATCAGGTCACTGAACATCAAACACAGTGATCATAAACGTTGACAATGTATATTACGAGTTTTATGATATGGAAATGTAAAGTGCAAAAACACGCGCGTTTGGCTTTCTTTTATGATACCAAAACCGTATTTACTATAATTCTCAACGTCTCATCTTTCAAAAATACATCGAGTCCTCTTCATTTACAGCTCATTTAGACAACAAAACAATTTACAAAGGTTGCCCAAATAGCGGGAGGGATAATTTATTTTAGCGAGGTGCTCAAGTTCAGAACGTCTGTCAATCAGAACCACTTTAACACCCAGCGCTGCGGAGCGCAGAGCCTGAGCCCTGATGTCACGTACAGCGCTTTACTGTCACAGCCACTGTGTTTCAATGCAGCCGCGTATCAGTGTCCACATCTGCTCTTCTCTTTTTAACCCGTATACGTTGTACGAGTGTAAAGAGCTTCAGTATGAGAGTTCGGTGAGACAACCACATATCGCGGTCAAATATGCAAATATACGAACATGCCATTCCAGTTGAACAATGGACATGCAGCAGTTTGCGAGAAAATATAGAAAATAATGTTAAACTCATCTAAAATCTAGAAATACCAAATCTGACAATAGTACTCTCTGACATATATTAGGATAATTTCTGATGAATAAAATACACACTTGAACTATTTAGGAATATAGCATTTTGGAAAGAATCTCTTCGCTTGTTTTTTTTGGAACGTTTGATCCCATAAAATCGATCTGATTAAATTAATCTACAAATCCTGTGAATATATTTCTATTTTGTATGTTTTTTTTATTTTTACATAAACTAAGCGTCTTGTCAAATCCTTTGTATCAGCCATACATCTCTCCGTGTGAAGTAATTGCTTAGACGCAGCATGCAGTCCATTAGGCATCGGCGGGTTGGCTATTAAACTTGCATAAAAGCGAGATGGTTTTGACAAGGCTTTCTAATGTAATTGCTTCTTGCCAGCGCCAAATATGGAATTACTGTGTGTCATGTGTCATTACAAATCTGTCAGGCTAGCCGAGCGCTGAGCGGCAACACAGATCATTTAGATTCATGTGTCATTACAAATCTGTCAGGCTAGCCTAGCCTAGCGCTGAGCGGCAACACAGATCATTTAGATTCATGTATGATTACAATCTGTCAGGCTAGCCTAGCGCTGAGCGGCAACACAGACAATTTAGATTCATGTGTCATTACAAATCTGTCAGGCTAGCCTAGCGCTGAGCGGCAACACAGATCATTTAGATTCATGTGTCATTACAAATCTGTCAGGCTAGCCTAGCCTAGCGCTGAGCGGCAACACAGATCATTTAGATTCATGTATGATTACAATCTGTCAGGCTAGCCTAGCGCTGAGCGGCAACACAGATCATTTAGATTCATGTATGATTACAATCTGTCAGGCTAGCCTAGCCTAGCGCTGAGCGGCAACACAGATCATTTAGATTCATGTATCATTACAATCTGTCAGGCTAGCCTAGCGCTGAGCGGCAACACAGACAATTTAGATTCATGTGTCATTACAAATCTGTCAGGCTAGCCTAGCGCTGAGCAGAAACACAGATCATTTAGATTCATGTATCATTACAAAACAGCAGAAATGCCAATCTGTCAGGCTAGCCTAGCGCTGAGCAGAAACACAGACAATTTAGATTCATGTATCATTACACATCTGTCAGGCTAGCCTAGCCTAGCGCTGAGCGGCAACACAGACAATTTAGATTCATGTATCATTACAAATCTGTCAGGCTAGCCTAGCGCTGAGCGGCAACACAGATCATTTAGATTAATGTATCATTACAAATCTGTCAGGCTAGCCTAGCCTAGCGCTGAGCTACAACACAGACAATTTAGATTCATGTATCATTACAAATCTGTCAGGCTAGCCTAGCGCTGAGCTACAACACAGACAATTTAGATTCATGTATCATTACACATCTGTCAGGCTAGCCTAGCCTAGCGCTGAGCAGCAACACAGACAATTTAGATTCATGTATGATTACAAATCTGTCAGGCTAGCCTAGCCCTGAGCTACAACACAGACAATTTAGATTCATGTATCATTACAAATCTGTCAGCCTAGCCTAGCGCTGAGCAGAAACACAGACAATTTAGATTCATGTATCATTACAAATCTGTCAGGCTAGCCTAGCGCTGAGCGGCAACACAGACAATCTAGATTCATGTATCATTACAAATCTGTCAGGTTAGCCTAGCCCTGAGCTACAACACAGACAATTTAGATTCATGTATCATTACACATCTGTCAGGCTAGCCTAGCCTAGCGCTGAGCAGAAACACAGACAATATAGATTCATGTATCATTATAAATCTGTCAGGCTAGCCTAGCCCTGAGCTACAACACAGACAATTTAGATTCATGTATCATTACACATCTGTCAGGCTAGCCTAGCCTAGCGCTGAGCGGCAACACAGACAATATAGATTCATGTATCATTACAAATCTGTCAGGCTAGCCTAGCCCTGAGCTACAACACAGACAATTTAGATTCATGTATCATTACAAATCTGTCAGCCTAGCCTAGCCCTGAGGTACAACACAGACAATTTAGATTCATGTATCATTACAAATCTGTCAGCCTAGCCTAGCGCTGAGCTACAACACAGACAATTTAGATTCATGTATCATTACACATCTGTCAGGCTAGCCTAGACTAGCGCTGAGCAGCAACACAGACAATTTAGATTCATGTATCATTACAAATCTGTCAGGCTAGCCTAGCGCTGAGCTGCAACACAGACAATTTAGATTCATGTATCATTACAAATCTGTCAGACTAGCCTAGCGCTGAGCTACAACACAGACAATTTAGATTCATGTATCATTACACATCTGTCAGGCTAGCCTAGCACTGAGCTACAACACAGACAATTTAGATTCATGTATCATTACAAATCTGTCAGCCTAGCCTAGCGCTGAGCTACAACACAGACAATTTAGATTCATGTATCATTACACATCTGTCAGGCTAGCCTAGCCCTGAGCTACAACACAGACAATTTAGATTCATGTATGATTACACATCTGTCAGGCTAGCCTAGCCTAGCGCTGAGCGGCAACACAGACAATTTAGATTCATGTATCATTACAAATCTGTCAGGCTAGCCTAGCGCTGAGCTGCAACACAGACAATTTAGATTCATGTATGATTACAATCTGTCAGGCTAGCGTAGCGCTGAGCAGCAACACAGACAATTTAGATTCATGTATCATTACAAATCTGTCAGCCTAGCCTAGCCTAGCGCTGAGCTACAACACAGACAATTTAGATTCATGTATCATTACACATCTGTCAGGCTAGCCTAGCCTAGCGCTGAGCGGCAACACAGACAATATAGATTCATGTATCATTACAAATCTGTCAGGCTAGCCTAGCCCTGAGCTACAACACAGACAATTTAGATTCATGTATCATTACAAATCTGTCAGCCTAGCCTAGCCCTGAGCTACAACACAGACAATTTAGATTCATGTATCATCACAAATCTGTCAGCCTAGCCTAGCGCTGAGCTACAACACAGACAATTTAGATTCATGTATCATTACACATCTGTCAGGCTAGCCTAGCCTAGCGCTGAGCAGCAACACAGACAATTTAGATTCATGTATCATTACAAATCTGTCATGCTAGCCTAGCGCTGAGCTGCAACACAGACAATTTAGATTCATGTATCATTACAAATCTGTCAGACTAGCCTAGCGCTGAGCTGCAACACAGACAATTTAGATTCATGTATCATTACAAATCTGTCAGGCTAGCCTAGCGCTGAGCTACAACACAGACAATTTAGATTCATGTATCATTACAAATCTGTCAGGCTAGCCTAGCGCTGAGCGGCAACACAGACAATTTAGATTCATGTGTCATTACAAATCTGTCAGGCTAGCCTAGCGCTGAGCGGCAACACAGATCATTTAGATTCATGTATGATTACAATCTGTCAGGCTAGCCTAGCGCTGAGCGGCAAAACAGATCATTTAGATTCATGTATGATTACAATCTGTCAGGCTAGCCTAGCGCTGAGCTGCAACACAGACAATTTAGATTCATGTATCATTACAAATCTGTCAGACTAGCCTAGCGCTGAGCTACAACACAGACAATTTAGATTCATGTATCATTACACATCTGTCAGGCTAGCCTAGCACTGAGCTACAACACAGACAATTTAGATTCATGTATCATTACAAATCTGTCAGCCTAGCCTAGCGCTGAGCTACAACACAGACAATTTAGATTCATGTATCATTACACATCTGTCAGGCTAGCCTAGCCCTGAGCTACAACACAGACAATTTAGATTCATGTATGATTACACATCTGTCAGGCTAGCCTAGCCTAGCGCTGAGCGGCAACACAGACAATTTAGATTCATGTATCATTACAAATCTGTCAGGCTAGCCTAGCGCTGAGCTGCAACACAGACAATTTAGATTCATGTATGATTACAATCTGTCAGGCTAGCGTAGCGCTGAGCAGCAACACAGACAATTTAGATTCATGTATCATTACAAATCTGTCAGCCTAGCCTAGCCTAGCGCTGAGCTACAACACAGACAATTTAGATTCATGTATCATTACACATCTGTCAGCCTAGCCTAGCCCTGAGCTACAACACAGACAATTTAGATTCATGTATCATCACAAATCTGTCAGCCTAGCCTAGCGCTGAGCTACAACACAGACAATTTAGATTCATGTATCATTACACATCTGTCAGGCTAGCCTAGCCTAGCGCTGAGCAGCAACACAGACAATTTAGATTCATGTATCATTACAAATCTGTCATGCTAGCCTAGCGCTGAGCTGCAACACAGACAATTTAGATTCATGTATCATTACAAATCTGTCAGACTAGCCTAGCGCTGAGCTGCAACACAGACAATTTAGATTCATGTATCATTACAAATCTGTCAGGCTAGCCTAGCGCTGAGCTACAACACAGACAATTTAGATTCATGTATCATTACAAATCTGTCAGGCTAGCCTAGCGCTGAGCGGCAACACAGACAATTTAGATTCATGTGTCATTACAAATCTGTCAGGCTAGCCTAGCGCTGAGCGGCAACACAGATCATTTAGATTCATGTATGATTACAATCTGTCAGGCTAGCCTAGCGCTGAGCGGCAAAACAGATCATTTAGATTCATGTATGATTACAATCTGTCAGGCTAGCCTAGCGCTGAGCGGCAACACAGATCATTTAGATTCATGTATGATTACAATCTGTCGGGCTAGCCTAGCGCTGAGCGGCAACACAGATCATTTAGATTCATGTATGATTACAATCTGTCAGGCTAGCCTAGCGCTGAGCGGCAACACAGATCATTTAGATTCATGTATGATTACAATCTGTCAGGCTAGTCTAGCGCTGAGCGGCAACACAGATCATTTAGATTCATGTATGATTACAATCTGTCAGGCTAGCCTAGCGCTGAGCGGCAACACAGATAATTTAGATTCATGTATGATTACAATCTGTCAGGCTAGCCTAGCGCTGAGCGGCAACACAGATCATTTAGATTCATGTATCATTACAAATCTGTCAGGCTAGCCTAGCGCTGAGCAGCAACACAGACAATTTAGATTCATGTATCATTACAAATCTGTCAGGCTAGCCTAGCGCTGAGCTGCAACACAGACAATTTAGATTCATGTATCATTACAAAACAGCAGAAATGCCAATCTGTCAGGCTAGCCTAGCGCTGAGCGGCAACACAGATCATTTAGATTCATGTATCATTACAAATCTGTCAGGCTAGCCTAGCCTAGCGCTGAGCTACAACACAGACAATTTAGATTCATGTGTCATTACAAATCTGTCAGGCTAGCCTAGCGCTGAGCTACAACACAGACAATTTAGATTCATGTATCATTACAAATCTGTCAGGCTAGCCTAGCGCTGAGCAGAAACACAGACAATTTAGATTCATGTATCATTACACATCTGTCAGGCTAGCCTAGCCTAGCGCTGAGCGGCAACACAGACAATTTAGATTCATGTATCATTACAAATCTGTCAGGCTAGCCTAGCGCTGAGCGGCAACACAGATCATTTAGATTAATGTATCATTACAAATCTGTCAGGCTAGCCTAGCGCTGAGCGGCAACACAGATCATTTAGATTCATGTATCATTACAAATCTGTCAGGCTAGCCTAGCCTAGCGCTGAGCTACAACACAGACAATTTAGATTCATGTATCATTACAAATCTGTCAGGCTAGCCTAGCGCTGAGCTACAACACAGACAATTTAGATTCATGTATCATTACAAATCTGTCAGCCTAGCCTAGCGCTGAGCTGCAACACAGACAATTTAGATTCATGTATCATTACAAATCTGTCAGACTAGCCTAGCGCTGAGCAGAAACACAGACAATTTAGATTCATGTATCATTACAAATCTGTCAGGCTAGCCTAGCCTAGCGCTGAGCGGCAACACAGACAATTTAGATTCATGTATCATTACAAATCTGTCAGCCTAGCCTAGCGCTGAGCTACAACACAGACAATTTAGATTCATGTATCATTACACATCTGTCAGGCTAGCCTAGCATAGCGCTGAGCGGCAACACAGACAATTTAGATTCATGTATCATTACAAATCTGTCAGGCTAGCCTAGCCCTGAGCTACAACACAGACAATTTAGATTCATGTATCATTACAAATCTGTCAGCCTAGCCTAGCCCTGAGCTACAACACAGACAATTTAGATTCATGTATCATTACAAATCTGTCAGCCTAGCCTAGCGCTGAGCTACAACACAGACAATTTAGATTCATGTATCATTACAAATCTGTCAGGCTAGCCTAGCCCTGAGCTACAACACAGACAATTTAGATTTATGTATCATTACAATCTGTCAGGCTAGCCTAGCGCTGAGCAACAACACAGACAATTTAGATTCATGTATGATTACAAATCTGACAGGCTAGCCTAGCCCTGAGCCACAACACAGACAATTTAGATTCATGTATCATTACAAATCTGTCAGGCTAGCCTAGCGCTGAGCTACAACACAGACAATTTAGATTCATGTATCATTACAAATCTGTCAGGCTAGCCTAGCGCTGAGCGGCAACACAGACAATTTAGATTCATGTATCACTACACATCTGTCAGGCTAGCCTAGCGCTGAGCGGCAACACAGACAATTTAGATTCATGTATCATTACAAATCTGTCAGGCTAGCCTAGCCTAGCGCTGAGCAGAAACACAGACAATTGAGATTCATGTATCATTACAAATCTGTCAGGCTAGCCTAGCGCTGAGCGGCAACACAGACAATTTAGATTCATGTATCATTACAAATCTGTCAGGCTAGCCTAGCCTAGCGCTGAGCAGCAACACAGACAATTTAGATTCATGTATCATTACAAATCTGTCAGGCTAGCCTAGCCTAGCGCTGAGCAGAAACACAGATCATTTAGATTCTGGTTTGTGGAAAGCCACCAACCATTTAAATGCTGGCAATAGACTCTAGTCTGGACCAGATGGGGGATTTTCCTCAGCAGCACACGTTGTCACATTAGCATTGAAAATCATAGAACTAATATATTTTTTTTTTTACGTCCACATCATTCTCTCATGCTCTTCCCTGTCGTAATGAGGCAAAAATAACTGCAATACAAATGTTCCCCTTTAACTCAGAATTATACTCATTATTTTCACCCTTCAATGCTTTCATATTATACCACCGCGATCGTGTGTCGTTGTACTGGTGCTGGTTTACTGGTTTACCACCACGGTAAACTAACGGCACTGTACGGTCCACTGTATATAGTAACAGAGTGGACAGGACACTGACAACCCTGATAAATGGTCCACTGTATATAGTAACAGAGTGGACAGGACACTGACAATCCTGATACATGGTCCACTGTATATAGTAACAGAGTGGACAGGACACTGACCATCCTGATACACGGTCCACTGTATATAGTAACAGAGTGGACAGGACACTGACCATCCTGATACACAGTCCACTGTATATAGTAACAGAGTGGACAGGACACTGACAATCCTGATACATGGTCCACTGTATATAGTAACACACTGTATGCGGTGTCTTGTGAAGGGTAATGGAGTGGATCAGGATGCTGTGTCTTTTAAAGGGTAATGGAGTGGATCAGGATGCTGTGTCTTGTGAAGGGTTATGGAGTGGATCAGGATGCTGTGTCTTGTGAAGGGTTAAGGAGTGGATCAGGATGCTGTGTCTTTTAAAGGGTTAGGGAGTGGATCAGGATGCTGTGACTTGTGAAGGGTAATGGAGTGGATCAGGATGCTGTGTCTTGTAAAGAGTTATGGAGTGGATCAGGATGCTGTGTCTTTTAAAGGGTAATGGAGTTGATCCGGATGCTGTGTCTTTTAAAGGGTAATGGAGTGGATCAGGATGCTGTGTCTTTTAAAGGGTAATGGAGTGGATCAGGATGCTGTGTCTTTTAAAGGGTTATGGAGTGGATCATGATGCTGTGTCTTTTAAAGGGTTATTGAGTGGATCAGGATGCTGTGTCTTTTAAAGGGTTATGGAGTGGATCAGGATGCTGTGTCTTTTAAAGGGTTATGGAGTGGATCAGGATGCTGTGTCTTTTAAAGTGTTATGGAGTGGATCAAGATGCTGTGTCTTTTAAATGGTTATGGAGTAGACCAGGATGCTGTGTCTTTTAAAGGGTTATGGAGTGGATCAGGATGCTGTGTCTTTTGAAGGGTTATGGAGTGGATCAGGATGCTGTGTCTTTTGAAGGGTAATGGAGTGGATCAGGATGCTGTGTCTTTTAAAGGGTTATGGAGTGGATCAGGATGCTGTGTCTTTTAAAGGGTTATGGAGTGGATCAGGATGCTGTGTCTTTTAAAGGGTTATGGAGTGGATCAGGATGCTGTGTCTTTTAAAGGGTTATGGAGTGGATCAGGATGCTGTGTCTTTTAAAGGGTAATGGAGTGGATCAGGATGCTGTGTCTTGTGAAGGGTAATGGAGTGGATCAGGATGCTGTGTCTTGTGAAGGGTAATGGAGTGGATCAGGATGTTGTGTCTTGTCAAGAGAACCAGGCTCAAACAAGACAGTTCTAGCAATGCTAGTGTAAGAAAGGCTATTTATTGATCCGGTCAATACCAAAACACACACACACACACACACACACACACACACACACTCACACACACACACCCTGGTTAAGCTTTAGCTGGAGAGCGTTTTGTTATTGTAGGATTGTTGGCGTGTGTCTGACCCTGCTAGATCTGGTCTGCAGGACGTCTGATAACTGCAACAGGAAAGGATTAAAAATGTGTCCTGGGTGACGGACACACCTGAGATTCACAGTCAGAATCAACCCAACCTAAAATGATTATGAAAGCAGCACGAGAAAATAAAAAATCTCTTAAAAGTTGTTTCCAAAATGGCTCCCTGATCCCCATCGTGCACTACCATTGGCTAGAGCCCCTTGAACTCTCGTCAAATAGATGAGCACTATTCCAAGGAATATGGTGCTATGTGGAATGCAGACTAACACTAAACTATTCACGAATATTCAGATTCTAGACTCAACCCAAAGAAGGAGGGGGGGGGGGGGGGGGGGGGGGGGGGGTAAACCAATGAGATGACTTTGATAAGTGTGACTTCCTGGTTCAACCCCAGAGCCTCATTTATCAAGTTGTTTTCACTCATCAACAAAAAATACTCTAAACCTTGAGAGAGCCCAGTTTTTCCTGAAAAAGTTGGGATTTATCAATTTGGAACTTGTTGGGAAAGTGTGTATAGGGTTAGAGTTAGGGAGGGAAGGAGGGATGATGAGAGAACTTTGTTACCATATATATATATTTTTTTTATTTAACTAGGAAAGTCAGTTAAAGAACACATTCTTATTTTACAATGACAGGCCTACACCGGGCAAACCCGGTTGTGGTACAGAGTGTCAGCCGCCCCTATGGGACGCCCAATCACAGCCGGTTGTGGTACAGAGTGTCAGCCGCCCCTATGGGACGCCCAATCACAGCCGGTTGTGGTACAGAGTGTCCGCCGCCCCTATGGGACGCCCAATCACAGCCGGTTGTGGTACAGAGTGTCCGCCGCCCCTATGGGACAACCAATCACAGCCGGTTGTGGTACAGAGTGTCCGCCGCCCCTATGGGACAACCAATCACAGCCGGTTGTGGTACAGAGTGTCAGCCGCCCCTATGGGACGCCCAATCACAGCCGGTTGTGGTACAGAGTGTCAGCCGCCCCTATGGGACGCCCAATCACAGCCGGTTGTGGTACAGAGTGTCCGCCGCCCCTATGGGACAACCAATCACAGCCGGTTGTGGTACAGAGTGTCAGCCGTGCCTTAGACCGCTGCGCCACTTGGGAGACTTCTCCACATTTACTACATCTACAGTAAGTAGTAAGAACACAACGTATGTTTAAGATGAGCAACTTACGACATAAATATCCACTCGAATATCATCCCCATCTGTTATCAGCTCTATGTCTGTTATCATCTCTCTGTCTGTTATCATCTCTCTGTCTGTTATCATCTCTCTGTCTGTTATCATCTCTCTATCTGTTATCATCTCTCTATCTGTTATCATCTCTATATCTGTTATTATCTCTCTGTCTGTTATCATCTCACTATGTCTGGTATCATCTCTATGTCTGTTATCATCTCTCTGTCTGTTATCATCTCTCTATGTCTGTTATCATCTCTGCCTGTTATCATCTCTTTGTCTGTTATCATCTCTATATCTGTTATCATCTCAATATCTGTTATCATCTCTATGTCTGTTATCATCTCAATATCTGTTATCATCTCTATGTATATTATCATCTCTCTATCTGTTAATATCTCACTATGTCTGGTATCATCTCTATGTCTGTTATCATCTCTATGTCTGTTATCATCTCAATATCTGTTATCATCTCTATGTCTGTTATCATCTCTCCATCTGTTATCATCTCTATGTCTGTTATCATCTCTCCATCTGTTATCATCTCTATGTCTGTTATCATCTCTCCATCTGTTATCATCTCTATGTCTGTTATCATCTCTCCATCTGTTATCATCTCTATGTCTGTTATCATCTCTATGTCTGTTATCATCTCTATATCTGTTATCATCTCTAGGTCTGTTATCATCTCTATATCTGTTATCATCTCTATGTCTGTTATCATCTCTATCTTCTATCATCTCTGTATCTGTTATCATCTCTCTATCTGTTATCATCTCTCTGTCTGTTATCATCTCTCTATCTGTTATCATCTCTCTATCTGTTATCATCTCTCTGTCTGTTATCATCTCTATATCTGTTATTATCTCTATATCTGTTATCATCTCTATATCTGTTATCATCTCTATATCTGTTATCATCTCTATGTCTGTTATCATCTCTCTATCTGTTATCGTCTCTATAT
>NW_022264710.1:210000-270000 GCF_002021735.2 Oncorhynchus kisutch
TCCGTGGTCACATGGATCCATTCTGACCCTGTGAAGGTCAATCTAACCCTCTCCCAACCCACATGGATCCATCCTGACCCTGTAAAGGTCAATCTAACCCTCTCCCAACCCGCATGGATCCATCCTGACCCTGTGAAGGTTAATCTAACCCTCTCCCAACCCACATGGATCCATCCTGACCCTGTGAAGGTCAATCTAACCCTCTCTCAACCCACATGGATCCATCCTGGCCCTGTGAAGGTCAATCTAACCCTCTCCCAACCCACATGGATCCATCCTGACCCTGTGAAGATCAATCTAACCCTCTCCCAACCCACATGGATCCATCCTGACCCTGTGAAGGTCAATCTAACCCTCTCTCTGGTCACATGGATCCATCCTGACCCTGTGAAGGTCAATCTAACCCTCTCCCAACCCACATGGATCCATCCTGACCCTGTGAAGGTCAATCTAACTCTCTCTCTGGTCACATGGATCCATCCTGACCCTGTGAAGATCAATCTAACCCTCTCCCAACCCACATGGATCCATCCTGACCCTGTGAAGGTCAATCTAACCCTCTCCCAACCCATGTCGATCCATCCTGACCCTTTGAAGGTCAATCTAACCCTCTCTCTGGTCACTTGGATCCATCCTGACCCTGTGAAGGTCAATCCAACCCTCTGTGGTCACTTGGATCCATCCTGACACTGTGAAGGTCAACATATCCCTATCCGTGGTCACATGGATCCATCCTGACCCTGTGAAGGTCAATCTAACCCTCTCCCAACCCACGTCGATCCATCCTGACCCTGTGAATGTCAATCTAACCCTCTCTCTGGTCACATGGATCCATCCTGACCCTGTGAAGGTCAATCTAACCCTCTCTCTGGTCACATGGATCCATCCTGACCCTGTGAAGGACAATCTAACCTTCTCTCTGGTCACATGGATCCATCCTGACCCTGTGAAGGACAATCTAACCCTCTCTCTGGTCACATGGATCCATCCTGACCCTGTGAAGGTCAGTCTAACCCTCTCTCTGGTCTCTGAGGTCTTTGCTCTTCGGCGCCTTGAGACAGAGAGAGTCACAACATGTTGTTTTTTCAAAGGCATCTATCAAAGTCACATCCTTCAGACATTGATTGGCTTGGCTCATTAGGGCTGATCTGAAGACCACACACACACACACACACACGCACGCACACACACACACACCACACACACCACACACACCACACACCGCACACACACACACACACACACACACACACACACACACACACACACACACACACACACACACACACACACACACACACACACACACACACACACACCACCCACACGGCACACACACACACACACACACACACACACACACACACACACACACACACACTACTATGACACAGACACTGAACACACACACACACACACACACACACACACACACACACACACACACACACACACACACACACACACTACTATGACCCAGACACTGAACACACACACACACACTACTATGACACAGACACTGAACACACACACACACACGACACACGCACACGCACGCACACACACACACAGACAGATGTACCATCACACAGACACTGAACACAATGATATACACAGATGGATCCAGATGGGCTCCCGAGTGGCTCAGTGGTCTAAAGCACTGCATATCAGTCTCAGGTTCGAATCCAGGCTGTATGGGCTGTGATTGGGAGTCCCATAGGGCGGCACACGATTGGCCCAGCATCGTCCGGTGTGGGCCGTCATTATAAATAAGAATTTGTTCTTAACTGACTGCCTGGTTAATTAAAGATACAGAAATCACACAGACAGACAAGAGCAGGACCATCTCATAGATTGATATAAAGGGCCCCCCTGTTGATTTAAGGGCCCCCCTGTTGATATAAAGGCCCCCCCCCTGTTGATATAAAGGGCCCCACTCTTGATTTAAAGGGCCCCCTGTTGATATAAAGGGCCCCCCTGTTGATAGAAACGGCCCCCCTGTTGATATAAAGGGCCCCGCTGTTGATTTAAAGGGCCCCGCTGTTGATATAAAGGGCCCCCTGTTGATATAAAGGGCCCCCCTGTTGATAGAAACGGCCCCCCTGTTGATATAAAGGGCCCCGCTGTTGATTTAAAGGGCCCCGCTGTTGATATAAAGGGCCCCACTGTTGATATAAAGGGCCCCACTGTTGATTTAAAGGGCCCCCCTGTTGATTTAAAGGGCCCCCCTGTTGATTTATAGGGCCCCCCTGTTGATTTAAAGGGTTCCTCTGTTGATATTAAGGGCCCCCTGTTGATAGAAAGGGCCCCCCTGTTGATGTTAAGGGCCCCGCTGTTGATATAAAGGGCCCCGCTGTTGATATAAAGGGCCCCACTGTTGATTTAAAGGGCCCCCCTGTTGATTTAAAGGCCCCCCCTGTTGATTTAAAGGGTTCCTCTGTTGATATTAAGGGTCCCCCTGTTGATATAAATGGCCAGGCCCCACTGTTGATATAAAGGGCCCCCCTGTTGATATAAAGGGCCCCCCTGTTGATAGAAAGGGCCCCCCTGTTGATATAAAGGGCCCCCCTGTTGATATAAAGGGCCCCCCTGTTGATATAGAGATCCAGGCAGACTGGTAAACATTCTGCAGTAAAGACTAAATTATAGACTGTAGAAAAGAGCTCCTCAAACTAACAAGCCCGTTGATTGTTACAAGACAACTCATTAACATGGAGACAATGCTTCCTAAGTGATACCCAATTCTCCATAAAACAAAACGCTGCCCATTCTTTACAGCCTTGACCAATGACGGCTGCCCTGCAAGCTAACTACTGTGCTCTCTGCCTAATGACATTTAGATTTGGAGAGACAGGGAGAGAGAGACAGGGAGAGAGAGACAGGGAGAGAGAGACAGGGAGAGAGAGACAGAGAGAGAGAGACAGGGAGAGAGAGACAGGGAGAGAGAGACAGGGAGAGAGAGACAGCGAGAGAGAGACAGCGAGAGAGAGACAGAGAGAGAGAGACAGGGAGAGAGAGACAGGGAGAGAGAGACAGGGAGAGAGAGACAGGGAGAGAGAGACAGGGAGAGAGACAGGGAGAGAGAGAGAGAGAGAGAGAGAGAGAGAGAGAGAGAGAGAGAGAGAGAGAGAGAGAGAGAGAGAGAGAGAGAGAGAGAGAGAGAGAGAGAGAGAGAGAGAGAAAGACAGGGAGAGAGACAGGGAGAGAGAGAGACAGGGAGAGAAAGACAGGGAGAGAGAGACAGGGAGAGAGAGACAGGGAGAGAGAGACAGGGAGAGAGAGAGACAGGGAGAGAGAGAGACAGGGAGAGAGAGACAGGGAGAGAGAGACAGGGAGAGAGAGAGACAGGGAGAGAGAGACAGGGAGAGAGAGACAGGGAGAGAGACAGGGAGAGAGAGACAGCGAGAGAGACAGGGAGAGAGAGACAGAGAGAGACAGGGAGAGAGAGACAGAGAGAGACAGGGAGAGAGAGACAGGGAGAGAGAGACAGGGAGAGAGAGAGACAGGGAGAGAGAGAGACAGGGAGAGAGAGACAGGGCGAGAGAGACAGGGAGAGAGAGACAGCGAGAGAGAGACAGGGAGAGAGAGACGGGTTGGACAGGTTATCAACACATGGAAGCCTTAAGTCCATGTCCCGCATGCCACCCTATGCTCTACATAACTCTCTGTACTCTAAGGTCACTACATAGAAAATAGGGTGTCATTTGGAATGCGGACCAGTAACTCCAGAACTGGCCCTCGGGTCATTAGCAGGGTAGTCTGTGTGTGTGTGTGTGTGTGTGTGTGAACTGGCCCTCGGGTCGGAGGGCCATCAGTTGTGACGGTAATGAGAGACAGAACCATTAAAGGTTGTTTAATTAGGCCTCTATTTCTCATCGCAGGGTAGTCTGTGTGTGTGTGTGTGTGAGTGTCCTCCGTCTCTCGTCTTCTCCACGTCCTCAGCACACACACACACACACACACACACACACACACACACACACACACACACACACACACACACACGCGCACACACACACACACACACACACACACACACACACACACACACACACACACACACACACACACACACATACTAATGTGGTATTGAACTCAGGGTCTCCTTCGTACCAAATGTTGTTTCCTGTTTCCTGTGTAGTGTATTGCTATGGGCCCTGTTGAAAAGTAGTGCACTAGGTAAAGGGGGTTCATTTGGGACCATGGTTTTGAAATCTGGTGGATGCAGTCTGACTGTATCTAAACCCACTAACTCTGGCTGGAATAGTCATTAGGAAACGTGTGTTGAATACTTTGACTGTGAACGTAGAGACAAGTGTTAGACATGCTGATATGGGCCTGTGTGTGTGTGTCTAAGGTAAGGCTCAGGAGAGGAAATGATTTAAACCACACACACACACACACACACACACAGACACACACACACACACACACACACACACAGACACAGATACACACACACACACACACACACACACACACACACACACACACACACACACACACACACACACACACACACACACAGACACAGACACAGACAACACACACACACACACACACACACACACACACAGACAGACACAGACACACAGACAGACACACACACACAGGCACAGACACACACACAGACACACACACACCACACACACACACAGACACACACACACGCAGACACACACACACACACACAGACACACACACACACACACACTTATTCAGACATGTGGTCCATGTGCTAACTCTTTCCTCTCTTATAGGAGCTGAACCCGGGCCAAGACATCTCTGTCTAACGGACATGCTCTGTCTGCCACAACAACACTGGAGAGACAACACAGAGACAACACTGGAGACAACACTGGAGACAACACTGGAGACAACACTGGAGACAACACTGGAGACAACATTGGAGACAACACAGTGCCAACACAGGACCAACACAGTGACAACACTGGAGACAACAGGAGCAGTCCAATTGTGTTGTGATGGTGATGTGTGGTGATGATGGTGGTGGTGATGGTGGTGGTGATGTGGTGGTGGTGGTGATGTGTGGTGGTGGTGATGTGTGGTGGTGGTGGTGATGTGTTGTGGTGGTGGTGATGGTGGTGGTGGTTGTGGTGGTGGTGTTGTGTGTGTGGTGGTGATGGTCGTGTGTGATGGTGATGGTGATGGTGGTGGTGGTGGTGGTGGTGGTGGTGGTGGTTGTGGTGGTGGTGATGATGGTGGTGGTGGTGGTGATGGTTGTGGTGGTGGTGTTGTGTGTGTGTGGTGGTGGTTGTGATGGTGGTGTTGTGTGTGTGGTGGTGGTGGTGATGGTTATGGTGGTGTGTGATGGTGATGGTGATGGTGGTGGTGGTGGTAGTTGTGTGTGGTGGTGGTGGTGATGGTGATGATGGTGGTGGTGGTCGTGTGTGGTGGTGGTGGTGGTGGTGGTGATGATGGTGGTGGTGGTCGTGTGTGGTGGTGGTGGTGGTGGTGATGGTGGTGATGATGGTGGTGGTGATGGTGGTGGTAGTGGTGGTGGTGAGGTTGGTAGTGGTGGTGGTGGTTGTGGTAGTGGTAGTGGTGTTGGTGGTGGTTGTGGTAGTGGTAGTGGTGGTGGTGGCTGTAGTGGTAGTGGTGGTAGTGGCGATGATGGTGGTGGTGGTGTTAGTGGTGGAGGTGAGGTTGGTAGTGGTGGTGGTGGTTGTGGTAGTGGTAGTGGTGTTGGTGGTGGTGTGTGGTGGTGTGTGGTGAGTGGTGTTGTTGGTGTGTTGTTGGTGATGGTGGTGGTGGTGTTTATGTGGTGTTTATGTGTGGTGATGTGTGGTGGTGGTGTGTGGTGGTGGTGGTCGGGTGGTGTGTGGTGGTGGTGTGTGGTGGTGGTGGTGTGTGGTGTAGATGGTGGTGATGGTGGTGGTGATGGTGGTGATGGTGGTGGTGGTTGTGGTGGTGTGTGGTGGTGGTGTGTGGTGGTGGTGTGTGTGGTGGTAGTGGTGGTGGTGGTTGTGGTAGTGGTAGTGGTGTTGGTGGTGGTGTGTGGTGGTGTGGGGTGTTGTTGGTGATGGTGTTTATGTGTGGTGATGTGTGGTGGTGGTGGGTAGTGTGGTGGTTGTGGTGGTGGTGGTTGTGGGGGTGGTGGTGGTGTGGTGGTTGTGGTGGTGGTGGTGGTTGTGGTGGTGGTGGTATTTGTGGTGGTGGTGATGGTGGTGGTGGTGGTGGTGGTGGTGGTGTGGTGGTTGTGTGGTGGTGTGTGGTGGTGGTGGTGTGGTGGTGTGGTGGTGGTGGTGGTGTGTGGTGGTGTGGTGGTGTGGTGGTGGTGGTGGTGTGGTGGTTGTGGTGGTGGTGGTTGTGGGGGCGGTGGTGGTGTGGTGGTTGTGGTGGTGGTGGTGGTGGTTGTGGTGGTGGTGGTGGTTGTGGTGGTGGTGATGGTGGTGGTGGTGGTGGTTGTGGTGGTGGTGTGGTGGTGGTGGTGGTGGTGGTGGTGTGTGGTGGTGTGGTGGTGGTGGTGGTGTGTGGTGGTGGTGGTGGTGGTGGTGGTGGTGGTGGTGGTGATGGTGGTGGTGATGGTGGTGGTGGTGGTGTGGTGGTTGTGGTGGTGGTGGTGGTGTGGTGGTTGTGGTGGTGGTGATGGTGGTGGTGGTGGTGGTTGTGGTGGTGGTGGTGGTGTGGTTGTGGTGGTGTGTGGTGGTGGTGATGGTGTGTGGTGGTGGTGGTGTGGTGGTTGTGGTGGTGGTGGTTGTGGTGGTGGTCCCACGACGACAAGTCCCACGACGATGAGTCCCACAACGAGGAGTCCCACGACGAGGAGTCCCACGACGACGAGTCCCACGACGACGAGTCCCACGACGACGAGTCCCACGACGACGAGTCCCACGACGAGTCCCACGACGAGTCCCACGACGAGTCTCATCATTTATTGACCATCAGATATCCACGTTAATTTACTTTCATCAAATGTTTGTTTTATTTTAGGACTTAATCATTTATATCTTGCTGTTAAAGACGTGGGCCATTCTATCCTGATATGTGTTAGCACAGCATACTCAGGGGTTCTGTCATGAGGCCTTTGCAGTGTGTCTAGTGTATGTGTGTGGGTGTGTGTGTGTGTGTGTGAGTGTGTCTAGTTTGTGTGTGTATTTGTGTGTCTAGTGTGTGTGTGTGTGTGTGAGTGTGTGTATGTGTATGTGTGTGTCTAGTGTATCGAGTGATTGTGTCTAGTATTTGTCTAGTGCGTGCAGGTGTGTGTGTGTGTGTATGTGTGTTTGTGTGTGTGTGTCAGATGAATGACCTCACTACCTCACTACTAGAAGCACAAGCATTTCGCCACACTCGCATTAACATCTGCTAACCGTGTGTATGTGACCATTAACATCTGCTAACCATGTGACCAATAACATCTGCTAACCATGTGACCAATAACATCTGCTAACCATGTGACCAATAACATCTGCTTACCATGTGACCAATAACATCTGCTAACCATGTGACCAATAACATCTGCTAACCATGTGACCAATAACATCTGCTAACCATGTGTATGTGACCAATAACATCTGCTAACCATGTGTATGTGACCAATAACATCTGCTAACCATGTGTATGTGACCATTAACATCTGCTAACCATGTGTATGTGACCATTAACATCTGCTAACCATGTGACCAATAACATCTGCTAACCATGTGCATGTGACCAATAACATCTGCTAACCATGTGTATGTGACCATTAACATCTGCTAACCATGTGACCAATAACATCTGCTAACCGTGTGTATGTGACCATTAACATCTGCTAACCATGTGTATGTGACCAATAACATCTGCTAACCGTGTGTATGTGACCAATAACATCTGCTAACCATGTGACCAATAACATCTGCTAACCGTGTGTATGTGACCATTAACATCTGCTAACCATGTGACCAATAACATCTGCTAACCATGTGTATGTGACCATTAACATCTGCTAACCATGTGACCAATAACATCTGTTAACCATGTGTATGTGACCAATAACATCTGCTAACCATGTGTATGTGACCAATAACATCTGCTAACCGTGTGTATGTGACCAATAACATCTGCTAACCGTGTGTATGTGACCATTAACATCTGCTAACCATGTGACCAATAACATCTGCTAACCATGTGTATGTGACCAATAACATCTGCTAACCGTGTGTAATGTGACCAATAACATCTGCTAACCATGTGACCAATAACATCTGCTAACCGTGTGTATGTGACCATTAACATCTGCTAACCATGTGACCAATAACATCTGCTAACCATGTGTATGTGACCAATAACATCTGCTAACCATGTGACCATTAACATCTGCTAACCATGTGACCAATAACATCTGCTAACCATGTGACCAATAACATCTGCTAACCATCTGTATGTGACCATTAGTGTTAGTGTTTATTGGCTTATTTCACTGTAGAGCCTCTAGTCCTGCTCACTATACCTTATCCAACCTATTAGTTCCACCACCCACACATGCAATGACATCTCCTGGTTTCAACGATGTTTCTAGAGACAATATCTCTCTCTTCATCACTCAATACCTAGGTTTACCTCCACTGTATTCACATCCTACCATACATTTGTCTGTACATTATACCTTGATGCTATTTTATCGCCCCCAGAAACCTCCTTTTACTCTATGTTCCAGACGTTCTAGACGACCAATTCTCATAGCTTTTAGCCGTACCCTTATTCTACTCCTCCTATGTTCCTCTGGCGATGTAGAGGTGAATCCAGGCCCTGCAGTGCCTAGCTCCACTCCTATTCCCCAGGCGCTCTCTTTTGACGACTTCTGTAACCGTAATAGCCTTGGTTTCATGCATGTTAACATTAGAAGCCTCCTCCCTAACTTTGTTCTATTCACTGCTTTAGCACACTCTGCCAACCCGGATGTTCTAGCTGTGTCTGAATCCTGGCTTGGGAAGACCACCAAAAACTCAGACATTTTAATTCCAAACTACAACATTTTCAGACAAGATAGAACTGCCAAAGGGGGCGGTGTTGCAATCTACTGCAAAGATAGCCTGCAGAGTTCTGTCCTACTATCCAGGTCTGTACCCAAACAATTTGAACTTCTACTTTTAAAAATCCACCTCTCTAAAAACAAGTCTCTCACCGTTGCCGCCTGCTATAGACCACCCTCTGCCCCCAGCTGTGCTCTGGACACCATATGTGAACTGATTGCCCCCCATCTATCTTCAGAGTTCGTGCTGCTAGGCGACCTAAACTGGAACATGCTTAACACCCCAGCCATCCTACAATCTAAACTTGATGCCCTCAATCTCACACAAATAATCAATGAACCTACCAGGTACCTCCCCAAAACCTTAAACACGGGCACCCTCATAGATATCATCCTAACCAACTTCCCCTCTAAATACACCTCTGCTGTCTTCAACCAAGATCTCAGCGATCACTGCCTCATTGCCTGCATCCGTAATGGGTCAGCGGTCAAACGACCTCCACTCATCACTGTAAAACGCTCCCTGAAACACTTCTGCGAGCAGGCCTTTCTAATCGACCTGGCCGGGGTATCCTGGAAGGATATTGATCTCATCCCGTCAGTAGAGGATGCCTGGATATTTTTTTTAAATGCCTTCCTAACCATCTTAAATAAACATGCCCCATTTAAGAAATTTAGAACCAGGAACAGATATAGCCCTTGGTTCTCCCCAGACCTGACTGCCCTTAACCAACACAAAAACATCCTATGGCGTTCTGCATTAGCATCGAACAGCCCCCGTGATATGCAGCTGTTCAGGGAAGCTAGAAATCATTATACACAGGCAGTTAGAAAAGCCAAGGCTAGCTTTTTCAAGCAGAAATTTGCTTCCTGCAACACTAACTCAAAAAAGTTCTGGGACACTGTAAAGTCCATGGAGAATAAGAACACCTCCTCCCAGCTGCCCACTGCACTGAAGATAGGAAACACTGTCACCACTGATAAATCCACCATAATTGAGAATTTCAATAAGCATTTTTCTACGGCTGGCCATGCTTTCCACCTGGCTACTCCTACCCCGGACAACAGCACTGCACCCCCAACAGCAACTCGCCCAAGCCTTCCCCATTTCTCCTTCTCCCAAATCCATTCAGCTGATGTTCTGAAAGAGCTGCAAAATCTGGACCCCTACAAATCAGCCGGGCTAGACAATCTGGACCCTTTCTTTCTAAAATTATCTGCCGAAATTGTTGCCACCCCTATTACTAGCCTGTTCAACCTCTCTTTCGTGTCGTCTGAGATTCCCAAAGATTGGAAAGCAGCTGCGGTCATCCCCCTCTTCAAAGGGGGGGACACTCTTGACCCAAACTGCTACAGACCTATATCTATCCTACCGTGCCTTTCTAAGGTCTTCGAAAGCCAAGTCAACAAACAGATTACCGACCATTTCGAATCTCACCATACCTTCTCTGCTATGCAATCCGGTTTCAGAGCTGGTCATGGGTGCACCTCAGCCACGCTCAAGGTCCTAAACGATATCTTAACCGCCATCGATAAGAAACATTACTGTGCAGCCGTATTCATTGATCTGGCCAAGGCTTTCGACTCTGTCAATCACCATATCCTCATCGGCAGACTCGACAGCCTTGGTTTCTCAAATGATTGGCTCGCCTGGTTCACCAACTACTTCTCTGATAGAGTTCAGTGTGTCAAATCGGAGGGTCTGCTGTCCGGACCTCTGGCAGTCTCTATGGGGGTGCCACAGGGTTCAATTCTTGGACCGACTCTCTTCTCTGTATACATCAATGAGGTCGCTCTTGCTGCTGGTGAGTCCCTGATCCACCTCTACGCAGACGACACCATTCTGTATACTTCCGGCCCTTCTTTGGACACTGTGTTAACAACCCTCCAGGCAAGCTTCAATGCCATACAACTCTCCTTCCGTGGCCTCCAATTGCTCTTAAATACAAGTAAAACTAAATGCATGCTCTTCAACCGATCGCTACCTGCACCTACCCGCCTGTCCAACATCACTACTCTGGACGGCTCTGACTTAGAATACGTGGACAACTACAAATACTTAGGTGTCTGGTTAGACTGTAAACTCTCCTTCCAGACCCATATCAAACATCTCCAATCCAAAGTTAAATCTAGAATTGGCTTCCTATTTCACAACAAAGCATCCTTCACTCATGCTGCCAAACATACCCTTGTAAAACTGACCATCCTACCAATCCTCGACTTTGGCGATGTCATTTACAAAATAGCCTCCAATACCCTACTCAACAAATTGGATGCAGTCTATCACAGTGCAATCCGTTTTATCACCAAAGCCCCATATACTACCCACCATTGCGACCTGTACGCTCTCGTTGGCTGGCCCTCGCTTCATACTCGTCGCCAAACCCACTGGCTCCATGTCATCTACAAGACCCTGCTAGGTAAAGTCCCCCCTTATCTCAGCTCGCTGGTCACCATAGCATCTCCCACCTGTAGCACACGCTCCAGCAGGTATATCTCTCTAGTCACCCCCAAAACCAATTCTTTCTTTGGCCGCCTCTCCTTCCAGTTCTCTGCTGCCAATGACTGGAACGAACTACAAAAATCTCTGAAACTGGAAACACTTATCTCCCTCACTAGCTTTAAGCACCAACTGTCAGAGCAGCTCACAGATTACTGCACCTGTACATAGCCCACCTATAATTTAGCCCAAACAACTACCTCTTTCCCAACTGTATTTAATTTTAATTAATTTATTTATTTTGCTCCTTTGCACCCCATTATTTTTATTTCTACTTTGCACATTCTTCCATTGCAAAACTACCATTCCAGTATTTTACTTGCTATATTGTATTTACTTTGCCATCATGGCCTTTTTTGCCTTTACCTCCCTTCTCACCTCATTTGCTCACATTGTATATAGACTTGTTTATACTGCATTATTGACTGTATGTTTGTTTTTACTTCATGTGTAACTCTGTGTCGTTTTATCTGTCGAACTGCTTTGCTTTATCTTGGCCAGGTCGCAATTGTAAATGAGAACTTGTTCTCAACTTGCCTACCTGGTTAAATAAAGGTAAATAAATAAATAAATTAATAAATAAATTAACATCTGCTAACCATCTGTATGTGACAAATACATTTGATTTGATTTGACTACTGACACCTCATCGTGGCCATATTGTCCCTACTGATCCCCATCAGCCCCGGAAACAGAACGGCCCTGGGACTCCACTTCCTTCTTCCTGCCTTTTATACTCTGATTGGATGATTCGTTAATAGGAGATCATGTCATGTCATGTCGGTGGTAGAAGTTACCCCTGGCTGAGGGTCAGAGGACATCAGTGGTAGAAGTTACCCCTGGCTGAGGTCTATGAGGGTCAGAGGACATCAGTGGTAGAAGTTACCCCTGGCTGAGGTCTATGAGGGTCAGAGGACATCAGTGGTAGAAGTTACCCCTGGCTGAGGTCTATGAGGGTCAGAGGACATCGGTGGTAGAAGTTACCCCTGGCTGAGGTCTATGAGGGTAGGAGGACATCGGTGGTAGAAGTTACCCCTGGCTGAGGTCTATGAGGGTCAGAGGACATCAGTGGTAGAAGTTACCCCTGGCTGAGGTCTATGAGGGTAGGAGGACATCAGTGGTAGAAGTTACCCCTGGCTGAGGGTCAGAGGACATCGGTGGTAGAAGTTACAACTGGCTGAGTGTCAGAGGACATCAGTGGTAGAAGTTACCCCTGGCTGAGGTCTATGAGGGTCAGAGGACATCAGTGGTAGAAGTTACCCCTGGCTGAGGTCTATGAGTGTCAGAGGACATCGGTGGTAGAAGTTACCCCTGGCTGAGGTCTATGAGGGTCAGAGGACATCAGTGGTAGAAGTTACCTCTGGCTGAGGTCTATGAGGGTCATAGGACATCGGTGGTAGAAGTTACCCCTGGCTGAGGTCTATGAGGGTCAGAGGACATCAGTGGTAGAAGTTACCCCTGGCTGAGGTCTATGAGGGTCAGAGGACATCGGTGGTAGAAGTTACCCCTGGCTGAGGTCTATGAGGGTCAGAGGACATCAGTGGTAGAAGTTACCCCTGGCTGAGGTCTATGAGGGTAGGACATCGGTGGTAGAAGTTACCCCTGGCTGAGGTCTATGAGGGTCAGAGGACATCAGTGGTAGAAGTTACCCCTGGCTGAGGTCTATGAGGGTCAGAGGACATCGGTGGTAGAAGTTACCCCTGGCTGAGGTCTATGAGGGTAGGAGGACATCGGTGGTAGAAGTTACCCCTGGCTGAGGTCTATGAGGGTCAGAGGACATCAGTGGTAGAAGTTACCCCTGGCTGAGGTCTATGAGGGTAGGAGGACATCGGTGGTGGAAGTTACCCCTTGCTGAGGTCTATGAGGGTCAGAGGACATCGGTGGTAGAAGTTACCCCTGGCTGAGGGTCAGAGGACATCAGTGGTAGAAGTTACCCCTGGCTGAGGTCTATGAGGGTAGGAGGACATCAGTGGTAGAAGTTACCCCTGGCTGAGGTCTATGAGGGTCAGAGGACATCGGTGGTAGAAGTTACCCCTGGCTGAGGGTCAGAGGACATCAGTGGTAGAAGTTACCCCTGGCTGAGGTCTATGAGGGTCAGAGGACATCAGTGGTAGAAGTTACCCCTGGCTGAAGTCTATGAGGGTCAGAGGACATCAGTGGTAGAAGTTACCCCTGGCTGAGGTCTATGAGGGTCAGAGGACATCGGTGGTAGAAGTTACCCCTGGCTGAGGTCTATGAGGGTAGGAGGACATCGGTGGTAGAAGTTACCCCTGGCTGAGGTCTATGAGGGTCAGAGGACATTGGTGGTAGAAGTTACCCCTGGCTGAGATCTATGAGGGTAGGAGGACATCGGTGGTAGAAGTTACCCCTGGCTGAGGTCTATGAGGGTAGGAGGACATCGGTGGTAGAAGTTACCCCTGGCTGAGGTCTATGAGGGTCAGAGGACATCGGTGGTAGAAGTTACCCCTGGCTGAGGTCTATGAGGGTCAGAGTACATCAGTGGTAGAAGTTACCCCTGGCTGAGGTCTATGAGGGTAGGAGGACATCAGTGGTAGAAGTTACCCCTGGCTGAGGGTCAGAGGACATCGGTGGTAGAAGTTACAACTGGCTGAGGGTCAGAGGACATCAGTGGTAGAAGTTACCCCTGGCTGAGGTCTATGAGGGTCAGAGGACATCAGTGGTAGAAGTTACCCCTGGCTGAGGTCTATGAGGGTCAGAGGACATCGGTGGTAGAAGTTACCCCTGGCTGAGGTCTATGAGGGTCAGAAGACATCGGTGGTAGAAGTTACCCCTGGCTGAGGTCTATGAGGGTCAGAGGACATCAGTGGTAGAAGTTACCTCTGGCTGAGGTCTATGAGGGTCAGAGGACATCGGTGGTAGAAGTTACCCCTGGCTGAGGTCTATGAGGGTCAGAGGACATCAGTGGTAGAAGTTACCCCTGGCTGAGGTCTATGAGGGTCAGAGGACATCGGTGGTAGAAGTTACCCCTGGCTGAGGTCTATGAGGGTCAGAGGACATCAGTGGTAGAAGTTACCCCTGGCTGAGGTCTATGAGGGTAGGACATCGGTGGTAGAAGTTACCCCTGGCTGAGGTCTATGAGGGTCAGAGGACATCAGTGGTAGAAGTTACCCCTGGCTGAGGTCTATGAGGGTCAGAGGACATCGGTGGTAGAAGTTACCCCTGGCTGAGGTCTATAAGGGTAGGAGGACATCGGTGGTAGAAGTTACCCCTGGCTGAGGTCTATGAGGGTCAGAGGACATCAGTGGTAGAAGTTACCCCTGGCTGAGGTCTATGAGGGTAGGAGGACATCGGTGGTAGAAGTTACCCCTTGCTGAGGTCTATGAGGGTCAGAGGACATCGGTGGTAGAAGTTACCCCTGGCTGAGGGTCAGAGGACATCAGTGGTAGAAGTTACCCCTGGCTGAGGTCTATGAGGGTAGGAGGACATCAGTGGTAGAAGTTACCCCTGGCTGAGGTCTATGAGGGTCAGAGGACATCGGTGGTAGAAGTTACCCCTGGCTGAGGGTCAGAGGACATCAGTGGTAGAAGTTACCCCTGGCTGAGGTCTATGAGGGTCAGAGGACATCAGTGGTAGAAGTTACCCCTGGCTGAAGTCTATGAGGGTCAGAGGACATCAGTGGTAGAAGTTACCCCTGGCTGAGGTCTATGAGGGTCAGAGGACATCGGTGGTAGAAGTTACCCCTGGCTGAGGTCTATGAGGGTAGGAGGACATCGGTGGTAGAAGTTACCCCTGGCTGAGGTCTATGAGGGTCAGAGGACATTGGTGGTAGAAGTTACCCCTGGCTGAGATCTATGAGGGTAGGAGGACATCGGTGGTAGAAGTTACCCCTGGCTGAGGTCTATGAGGGTCAGAGGACATCGGTGGTAGAATTAAAACTGGCTGAGGGTCAGAGGACATCAGTGGTAGAAGTTACCCCTGGCTGAGGGTCAGAGGACATCGGTGGTAGAAGTTACAACTGGCTGAGGGTCAGAGGACATCAGTGGTAGAAGTTACCCCTGGCTGAGGTCTATGAGGGTCAGAGGACATCAGTGGTAGAAGTTACCCCTGGCTGAGGTCTATGAGGGTCAGAGGACATCGATGGTAGAAGTTACCCCTGGCTGAGGTCTATGAGGGTCAGAAGACATCGGCGGTAGAAGTTACCCCTGGCTGAGGTCTATGAGGGTCAGAGGACATCAGTGGTAGAAGTTACCCCTGGCTGAGGTCTATGAGGGTAGGAGGACATCGGTGGTAGAAATTACCCCTGGCTGAGGTCTATGAGGGTCAGAGGACATCAGTGGTAGAAGTTACCCCTGGCTGAGGTCTATGAGGGTAGGAGGACATCGGTGGTAGAAGTTACCCCTGGCTGAGGTCTATGAGGGTCAGAGGACATCAGTGGTAGAAGTTACCCCTGGCTGAGGTCTATGAGGGTCAGAGGACATCGGTGGTAGAAGTTACCCCTGGCTGAGGTCTATGAGGGTCAGAGGACATCAGTGGTAGAAGTTACCCCTGGCTGAGGTCTATGAGGGTAGGAGGACATCAGTGGTAGAATTTACCCCTGGCTGAGGTCTATGAGGGTCAGAGGACATCGGTGGTAGAAGTTACCCCTGGCTGAGGGTCAGAGGACATCAGTGGTAGAAGTTACCCCTGGCTGAGGTCTATGAGGTTCAGAGGACATCAGTGGTAGAAGTTACCCCTGGCTGAGGTCTATGAGGGTCAGAGGACATCAGTGGTAGAAGTTACCTCTGGCTGAGGTCTATGAGGGTCAGAGGACATCGGTGGTAGAAGTTACCCCTGGCTGAGGTCTATGAGGGTCAGAGGACATCAGTGGTAGAAGTTACCCCTGGCTGAGGTCTATGAGGGTCAGAGGACATCGGTGGTAGAAGTTACCCCTGGCTGAGGTCTATGAGGGTCAGAGGACATCAGTGGTAGAAGTTACCCCTGGCTGAGGTCTATGAGGGTAGGACATCGGTGGTAGAAGTTACCCCTGGCTGAGGTCTATGAGGGTCAGAGGACATCAGTGGTAGAAGTTACCCCTGGCTGAGGTCTATGAGGGTCAGAGGACATCGGTGGTAGAAGTTACCCCTGGCTGAGGTCTATAAGGGTAGGAGGACATCGGTGGTAGAAGTTACCCCTGGCTGAGGTCTATGAGGGTCAGAGGACATCAGTGGTAGAAGTTACCCCTGGCTGAGGTCTATGAGGGTAGGAGGACATCGGTGGTAGAAGTTACCCCTTGCTGAGGTCTATGAGGGTCAGAGGACATCGGTGGTAGAAGTTACCCCTGGCTGAGGGTCAGAGGACATCAGTGGTAGAAGTTACCCCTGGCTGAGGTCTATGAGGGTAGGAGGACATCAGTGGTAGAAGTTACCCCTGGCTGAGGTCTATGAGGGTCAGAGGACATCGGTGGTAGAAGTTACCCCTGGCTGAGGGTCAGAGGACATCAGTGGTAGAAGTTACCCCTGGCTGAGGTCTATGAGGGTCAGAGGACATCAGTGGTAGAAGTTACCCCTGGCTGAAGTCTATGAGGGTCAGAGGACATCAGTGGTAGAAGTTACCCCTGGCTGAGGTCTATGAGGGTCAGAGGACATCGGTGGTAGAAGTTACCCCTGGCTGAGGTCTATGAGGGTAGGAGGACATCGGTGGTAGAAGTTACCCCTGGCTGAGGTCTATGAGGGTCAGAGGACATTGGTGGTAGAAGTTACCCCTGGCTGAGATCTATGAGGGTAGGAGGACATCGGTGGTAGAAGTTACCCCTGGCTGAGGTCTATGAGGGTCAGAGGACATCGGTGGTAGAATTAAAACTGGCTGAGGGTCAGAGGACATCAGTGGTAGAAGTTACCCCTGGCTGAGGGTCAGAGGACATCGGTGGTAGAAGTTACAACTGGCTGAGGGTCAGAGGACATCAGTGGTAGAAGTTACCCCTGGCTGAGGTCTATGAGGGTCAGAGGACATCAGTGGTAGAAGTTACCCCTGGCTGAGGTCTATGAGGGTCAGAGGACATCGATGGTAGAAGTTACCCCTGGCTGAGGTCTATGAGGGTCAGAAGACATCGGCGGTAGAAGTTACCCCTGGCTGAGGTCTATGAGGGTCAGAGGACATCAGTGGTAGAAGTTACCCCTGGCTGAGGTCTATGAGGGTAGGAGGACATCGGTGGTAGAAATTACCCCTGGCTGAGGTCTATGAGGGTCAGAGGACATCAGTGGTAGAAGTTACCCCTGGCTGAGGTCTATGAGGGTAGGAGGACATCGGTGGTAGAAGTTACCCCTGGCTGAGGTCTATGAGGGTCAGAGGACATCAGTGGTAGAAGTTACCCCTGGCTGAGGTCTATGAGGGTCATAGGACATCGGTGGTAGAAGTTACCCCTGGCTGAGGTCTATGAGGGTCAGAGGACATCAGTGGTAGAAGTTACCCCTGGCTGAGGTCTATGAGGGTAGGAGGACATCAGTGGTAGAATTGACCCCTGGCTGAGGTCTATGAGGGTCAGAGGACATCGGTGGTAGAAGTTACCCCTGGCTGAGGGTCAGAGGACATCAGTGGTAGAAGTTACCCCTGGCTGAGGTCTATGAGGTTCAGAGGACATCAGTGGTAGAAGTTACCCCTGGCTGAGGTCTATGAGGGTCAGAGGACATCAGTGGTAGAAGTTACCCCTGGCTGAGGTCTATGAGGGTCAGAGGACATCGGTGGTAGAAGGTTACCCCTGGCTGAGTGTCAGAGGACATCAGTGGTAGAAAGTTACCCCTGGCTGAGGTCGTATGAGGGTCAGAGGACATCGGTGGTAGAAGTTACCCCTGGCTGAGGTCTATGAGGGTAGGAGGACATCGGTGGTAGAAGTTACCCCTGGCTGAGGTCTATGAGGGTCAGAGGACATCGGTGGTAGAAGTACCCCTGGTTGAGGTCTATGAGGGTCAGAGGACATCAGTGGTAGAAGTAACCCCTGGCTGAGGTCTATGAGGGTCAGAGGGACATCAGTGGTAGAAGTTACCCCTGGCTGAGGTCTATGAGGGTCAGAGGACATCAGTGGTAGAAGTAACCCCTGGCTGAGGTCTATGAGGTCAGAGGACATGTGGTGGTAGAAGTTACCCCTGGCTGAGGTCTATGAGGGTCAGGAGGACATCGGGTGGGTAGAAGTTACCCTGGCTGAGGTCTATGAGGGTAGAGGACAATCGGTGGTAGAAGTTACCCCTGGCTGAGGTCTATGAGGGTAGAGGACATCGGTGGTAGAAGTTACCCCTGGCTGAGGTCTATGAGGGTCAGAGTACATCAGTGGTAGAAGTTACCCCTGGCTGAGGTCTATGAGGGTAGGAGGACATCAGTGGTAGAAGTTACCCCTGCTGAGGGTCAGAGGACATCGGTGGTAGAAGTTACAACTGGCTGAGGGTCAGAGGACATTCAGTGGTAGAAGTTACCCCTGGCTGAGGTCTATGAGGGTCAGAGGACATCAGTGGTAGAAGTTACCCCTGGCTGAGGTCTATGAGGGTCAGAGGACATCGGTGAGAAGTTACCCCTGCTGAGGTCTATGAGGGTCAGAAGACATCGTGGTAGAAGTTACCCCTGGCTGAGGTCTATGAGGGTCAGAGGACATCAGTGGTAGAAGTTACCCCTGGCTGAGGTCTATGAGGGTCAGAGGACATCGGTGGTAGAAGTTACCCCTGGCTGAGGGTCAGAGGACATCAGTGGTAGAAGTTACCCCTGGCTGAGGTCTATGAGGGTCAGAGGACATCAGTGGTAGAAGTTACCCCTGGCTGAGGTCTATGAGGGTCAGAGGACATCAGTGGTAGAAGTTACCCCTGGCTGAGGTCTATGAGGGTCAGAGGACATCGGTGGTAGAAGTTACCCCTGGCTGAGGTCTATGAGGGTCAGAGGACATCAGTGGTAGAAGTTACCCCTGGCTGAGGTCTATGAGGGTCAGAGGACATCGGTGGTAGAAGTTACCCCTGGCTGAGGTCTATGAGGGTAGGAGGACATCAGTGGTAGAAGTTACCCCTGGCTGAGGTCTATGAGGGTCAGAGGACATCGGTGGTAGAAGTTAAAACTGGCTGAGGGTCAGAGGACATCAGTGGTAGAGTTACCGCTGGGCTGAGGGTCAGAGGACATCGGTGGTAGAAGTTACAACCTGGCTGAGGTCAGAGGGAAATCAGTGGTAGAAGTTACCCCTGGCTGAGGTCTAGGAGGGTCAGAGGACATCAGTGGTAGAAGTTACCCCTGGCTGAGGTCTATGAGGGTCAGAGGACATCGATGGTAGAAGTTACCCCTGGCTGAGGTCTATGAGGGTCAGAAGACATCGCTGGTAGAAGTTACCCTGGCTGAAGGTCTATGAGGGGCAGAGGACATCAGTGGTAGAAGTTACCCTGGCTGAGGTCTATGAGGGTAGGAGGACATCGGTGGTAGAAATTACCCCTGGCTGAGGTCTATTGAGGGTCAGAGGACATCAGTTGGTAGAAGTTTACCCACTGGCTGAGTTCTGATGAGGGTAGAGGACATCGGTGGTAGAAGTTACCCTGGCTGAGGTCTATGAGGGTCAGAGGACATCAGTGGTAGTAAGTTACCCCTGGCTGAGTCTATGAGGGTCAGAGGACATCGGTGGTAGAAGTTACCCCTGGCTGAGGTCTATGAGGGTCAGAGGACATCCGGTGGTAGAAAGTTACCCCTGGCTGAGGTCTATGAGGGTCAGAGGACATCGGTGGTAGAATTTAAAAACTGGCTGAGGGTCAGAGGACATGCAGTGGTAGAAGTTACCCCTGGCTGAGGGTCAGAGGACATCGGTGTAGAAGTTACAACTGGCTGAGGGTCAGAGGGACATCAGTGGTAGAAGTTAGCCCAGGCTGAGGTCTATGAGGGTCAGAAGACATCGGTGGTAGAAGTTACCCCTGGCTGAGGTCTATGAGGGTCAGAGGACATCAGTGGTAGAAGTTACCTCGGCTGAGGTCTATGAGGGTCAGAGGACATCGGTGGTAGAAGTTACCCCTGGCTGAGGTCTATGAGGGTCAGAGGACATCAGTGGTAGAAGTTACCCCTGGCTGAGGTCTATGAGGGTCAGACGACATCGGTGGTAGAAGTTACCCCTAGCTGAGGTCTGTGAGGGTAGGAGGACATCGGTGGTAGAAGTTACCCCTGCTGAGGTCTATGAGGGTCAGAGGACATCAGTGGTAGAAGTTACCCCTGGCTGAGGACTATGAGGGTAGGAGGACTTCGGTGGTAGAAGTTACCCCTTGCTGAGGTCTATGAGGGTCAGAGGACATCGGTGGTAGAAGTTACCCCTGGCTGAGGGTCAGAGGACATCAGTGGTAGAAGTTACCCCTGGCTGAGGTCTATGAGGGTAGGAGGACATCAGTGGTAGAAGTTACCCCTGGCTGAGGTCTATGAGGGTCAGAGGACATCGGTGGTAGAAGTTACCCCTGGCTGAGGGTCAGAGGACATCAGTGGTAGAAGTTACCCCTGGCTGAGGTCTATGAGGGTCAGAGGACATCAGTGGTAGAAGTTACCCCTGGCTGAAGTCTATGAGGGTCAGAGGACATCAGTGGTAGAAGTTACCCCTGGCTGAGGTCTATGAGGGTAGGAGGACATCGGTGGTAGAAGTTACCCCTGGCTGAGGTCTATGAGGGTCAGAGGACATTGGTGGTAGAAGTTACCCCTGGCTGAGATCTATGAGGGTAGGAGGACATCGGTGGTAGAAGTTACCCCTGGCTGAGGTCTATGAGGGTCAGAGGACATCGGTGGTAGAATTAAAACTGGCTGAGGGTCAGAGGACATCAGTGGTAGAAGTTACCCCTGGCTGAGGGTCAGAGGACATCGGTGGTAGAAGTTACAACTGGCTGAGGGTCAGAGGACATCAGTGGTAGAAGTTACCCCTGGCTGAGGTCTATGAGGGTCAGAGGACATCAGTGGTAGAAGTTACCCCTGGCTGAGGTCTATGAGGGTCAGAGGACATCGATGGTAGAAGTTACCCCTGGCTGAGGTCTATGAGGGTCAGAAGACATCGGCGGTAGAAGTTACCCCTGGCTGAGGTCTATGAGGGTCAGAGGACATCAGTGGTAGAAGTTACCCCTGGCTGAGGTCTATGAGGGTAGGAGGACATCGGTGGTAGAAATTACCCCTGGCTGAGGTCTATGAGGGTCAGAGGACATCAGTGGTAGAAGTTACCCCTGGCTGAGGTCTATGAGGGTCAGAGGACATCGGTGGTAGAAGTTACCCCTGGCTGAGGGTCAGAGGACATCAGTGGTAGAAGTTACCCCTGGCTGAGGTCTATGAGGGTAGGAGGACATCAGTGGTAGAATTTACCCCTGGCTGAGGTCTATGAGGGTCAGAGGACATCGGTGGTAGAAGTTACCCCTGGCTGAGGGTCAGAGGACATCAGTGGTAGAAGTTACCCCTGGCTGAGGTCTATGAGGTTCAGAGGACATCAGTGGTAGAAGTTACCCCTGGCTGAGGTCTATGAGGGTCAGAGGACATCAGTGGTAGAAGTTACCCCTGGCTGAGGTCTATGAGGGTCAGAGGACATCGGTGGTAGAAGTTACCCCTGGCTGAGGGTCAGAGGACATCAGTGGTAGAAGTTACCCCTGGCTGAGGTCTATGAGGGTCAGAGGACATCGGTGGTAGAAGTTACCCCTGGCTGAGGTCTATGAGGGTAGGAGGACATCGGTGGTAGAAGTTACCCCTGGCTGAGGTCTATGAGGGTCAGAGGACATCGGTGGTAGAAGTAACCCCTGGTTGAGGTCTATGAGGGTCAGAGGACATCAGTGGTAGAAGTAACCCCTGGCTGAGGTCTATGAGGGTCAGAGGACATCAGTGGTAGAAGTTACCCCTGGCTGAGGTCTATGAGGGTCAGAGGACATCAGTGGTAGAAGTAACCCTGGCTGAGGTCTATGAGGGTCAGAGGACATCAGTGGTAGAAGTTACCCCTGGCTGAGGTCTATGACGGTCAGAGGACATCAGTGGTAGAAGTTACCCCTGGCTGAGGTCTATGAGGGTCAGAGGACATCGGTGGTAGAAGTTACAACTGGCTGAGGGTCAGAGGACATCAGTGGTAGAAGTTACCCCTGGCTGAGGGTCAGAGGACATCGGTGGTAGAAGTTACAACTGCTGAGGGTCAGAGGACATCAGTGGTAGAAGTTACCCCTGGCTGAGGTCTATGAGGGTCAGAGGACATCAGTGTTAGAACTTACCCCTGGCTGAGGTCTATGAGGGTCAGACGACATCAGTGGTAGAAGTTACCCCTGGCTGAGTCTATGAGGGTCGAGGACATCGGTGGTAGAATTAAAAACGGGCTGAGTGGTCACAGGACATCAGTGGTAGAAGTTACCCCTGGCTGAGGGTCAGAGGACATCGGTGGTAGAAGTTACAACTGGCTGAGGGTCAGAGGACATCAGTGGTAGAAGTTAGCCCAGGCTGAGGTCTATGAGGGTCAGAGGACATCAGTGGTAGAAGTTACCCCTGGCTGAGGTCTATGAGGGTCAGAGGACATCGGTGGTAGAATTACCCCTGGCTGAGGTCTATGGAGGGTCAGAAACATCGGTGGTAGAATTACCCCTGGCTGAGGTCTATGAGGGTCAGAGGACATCATGGTAGAAAGTTACCTCTGGCTGAGGTCTATGAGGGTCAGAGGACATCGGTGGTAGAAGTTACCCCTGGCTGAGGGTCTATGAGGGTCAGAGGACATCAGTGGTAGAAGTTACCCCCTGGCTGAGGTCTATGAGGGTCAGACGACATCGGTGGTAGAAGTTACCCCTGGCTGAGGTCTGTGAGGGTAGGAGGACATCGGTGGTAGAAGTTACCCCTGGCTGAGGTCTATGAGGGTCAGAGGACATCAGTGGTAGAAGTTACCCCTGGCTGAGGTCTATGAGGGTAGGAGGACATCGGTGGTAGAAGTTACCCCTTGCTGAGGTCTATGAGGGTCAGAGGACATCGGTGGTAGAAGTTACCCCTGGCTGAGGGTCAGAGGACATCAGTGGTAGAAGTTACCCCTGGCTGAGGTCTATGAGGGTAGGAGGACATCAGTGGTAGAAGTTACCCCTGGCTGAGGTCTATGAGGGTCAGAGGACATCGGTGGTAGAAGTTACCCCTGGCTGAGGGTCAGAGGACATCAGTGGTAGAAGTTACCCCTGGCTGAGGTCTATGAGGGTCAGAGGACATCAGTGGTAGAAGTTACCCCTGGCTGAAGTCTATGAGGGTCAGAGGACATCAGTGGTAGAAGTTACCCCTGGCTGAGGTCTATGAGGGTCAGAGGACATCGGTGGTAGAAGTTACCCCTGGCTGAGGTCTATGAGGGTAGGAGGACATCGGTGGTAGAAGTTACCCCTGGCTGAGGTCTATGAGGGTCAGAGGACATTGGTGGTAGAAGTTACCCCTGGCTGAGATCTATGAGGGTAGGAGGACATCGGTGGTAGAAGTTACCCCTGGCTGAGGTCTATGAGGGTCAGAGGACATCGGTGGTAGAATTAAAACTGGCTGAGGGTCAGAGGACATCAGTGGTAGAAGTTACCCCTGGCTGAGGGTCAGAGGACATCGGTGGTAGAAGTTACAACTGGCTGAGGGTCAGAGGACATCAGTGGTAGAAGTTACCCCTGGCTGAGGTCTATGAGGGTCAGAGGACATCAGTGGTAGAAGTTACCCCTGGCTGAGGTCTATGAGGGTCAGAGGACATCGATGTTAGAAGTTACCCCTGGCTGAGGTCTATGAGGGTCAGAAGACATCGGCGGTAGAAGTTACCCCTGGCTGAGGTCTATGAGGGTCAGAGGACATCAGTGGTAGAAGTTACCCCTGGCTGAGGTCTATGAGGGTAGGAGGACATCGGTGGTAGAAATTACCCCTGGCTGAGGTCTATGAGGGTCAGAGGACATCAGTGGTAGAAGTTACCCCTGGCTGAGGTCTATGAGGGTAGGAGGACATCGGTGGTAGAAGTTACCCCTGGCTGAGGTCTATGAGGGTCAGAGGACATCAGTGGTAGAAGTTACCCCTGGCTGAGGTCTATGAGGGTCAGAGGACATCGGTGGTAGAAGTTACCCCTGGCTGAGGGTCAGAGGACATCAGTGGTAGAAGTTACCCCTGGCTGAGGTCTATGAGGGTAGGAGGACATCAGTGGTAGAATTTACCCCTGGCTGAGGTCTATGAGGGTCAGAGGACATCGGTGGTAGAAGTTACCCCTGGCTGAGGGTCAGAGGACATCAGTGGTAGAAGTTACCCCTGGCTGAGGTCTATGAGGTTCAGAGGACATCAGTGATAGAAGTTACCCCTGGCTGAGGTCTATGAGGGTCAGAGGACATCAGTGGTAGAAGTTACCCCTGGCTGAGGTCTATGAGGGTCAGAGGACATCGGTGGTAGAAGTTACCCCTGGCTGAGGGTCAGAGGACATCAGTGGTAGAAGTTACCCCTGGCTGAGGTCTATGAGGGTCAGAGGACATCGGTGGTAGAAGTTACCCCTGGCTGAGGTCTATGAGGGTAGGAGGACATCGGTGGTAGAAGTTACCCCTGGCTGAGGTCTATGAGGGTCAGAGGACATCGGTGGTAGAAGTAACCCCTGGTTGAGGTCTATGAGGGTCAGAGGACATCAGTGGTAGAAGTAACCCCTGGCTGAGGTCTATGAGGGTCAGAGGACATCAGTGGTAGAAGTTACCCCTGGCTGAGGTCTATGAGGGTCAGAGGACATCAGTGGTAGAAGTAACCCCTGGCTGAGGTCTATGAGGGTCAGAGGACATCAGTGGTAGAAGTTACCCCTGGCTGAGGTCTATGACGGTCAGAGGACATCAGTGGTAGAAGTTACCCCTGGCTGAGGTCTATGAGGGTCAGAGGACATCAGTGGTAGAAGTTACCCCTGGCTGAGGTCTATGAGGGTAGGAGGACATCGGTGGTAGAAGTTACCCCTGGCTGAGGTCTATGAGGGTCAGAGGACATCGGTGGTAGAATTAAAACTGGCTGAGGGTCAGAGGACATCAGTGGTAGAAGTTACCCCTGGCTGAGGGTCAGAGGACATCGGTGGTAGAAGTTACAACTGGCTGAGGGTCAGAGGACATCAGTGGTAGAAGTTACCCCTGGCTGAGGTCTATGAGGGTCAGAGGACATCAGTGGTAGAAGTTACCCCTGGCTGAGGTCTATGAGGGTCAGAGGACATCGATGGTAGAAGTTACCCCTGGCTGAGGTCTATGAGGGTCAGAAGACATCGGCGGTAGAAGTTACCCCTGGCTGAGGTCTATGAGGGTCAGAGGACATCAGTGGTAGAAGTTACCCCTGGCTGAGGTCTATGAGGGTAGGAGGACATCGGTGGTAGAAATTACCCCTGGCTGAGGTCTATGAGGGTCAGAGGACATCAGTGGTAGAAGTTACCCCTGGCTGAGGGTCAGAGGACATCGGTGGTAGAAGTTACAACTGGCTGAGGGTCAGAGGACATCAGTGGTAGAAGTTACCCCTGGCTGAGGTCTATGAGGGTCAGAGGACATCAGTGGTAGAAGTTACCCCTGGCTGAGGTCTATGAGGGTCAGAGGACATCGATGTTAGAAGTTACCCCTGGCTGAGGTCTATGAGGGTCAGAAGACATCGGCGGGTAGAAGTTACCCCTGGCTGAGGTCTATGAGGGTCAGAGGACATCAGTGGTAGAAGTTACCCCTGGCTGAGGTCTATGAGGGTAGGAGGACATCAGTGGTAGAATTTACCCCTGGCTGAGGTCTATGAGGGTCAGAGGACATCGGTGGTAGAAGTTACCCCTGGCTGAGGGTCAGAGGACATCAGTGGTAGAAGTTACCCCTGGCTGAGGTCTATGAGGTTCAGAGGACATCAGTGGTAGAAGTTACCCCTGGCTGAGGTCTATGAGGGTCAGAGGACATCAGTGGTAGAAGTTACCCCTGGCTGAGGTCTATGAGGGTCAGAGGACATCGGTGGTAGAAGTTACCCCTGGCTGAGGGTCAGAGGACATCAGTGGTAGAAGTTACCCCTGGCTGAGGTCTATGAGGGTCAGAGGACATCGGTGGTAGAAGTTACCCCTGGCTGAGGTCTATGAGGGTAGGAGGACATCGGTGGTAGAAGTTACCCCTGGCTGAGGTCTATGAGGGTCAGAGGACATCGGTGGTAGAAGTAACCCCTGGTTGAGGTCTATGAGGGTCAGAGGACATCAGTGGTAGAAGTAACCCCTGGCTGAGGTCTATGAGGGTCAGAGGACATCAGTGGTAGAAGTTACCCCTGGCTGAGGTCTATGAGGGTCAGAGGACATCAGTGGTAGAAGTAACCCTGGCTGAGGTCTATGAGGGTCAGAGGACATCAGTGGTAGAAGTTACCCCTGGCTGAGGTCTATGACGGTCAGAGGACATCAGTGGTAGAAGTTACCCCTGGCTGAGGTCTATGAGGGTCAGAGGACATCAGTGGTAGAAGTTACCCCTGGCTGAGGTCTATGAGGGTAGGAGGACATCGTGGTAGAAGTTACCCCTGGCTGAGGTCTATGAGGGTCAGAGGACATCGGTGGTAGAATTAAAACTGGCTGAGGGTCAGAGGACATCAGTGGTAGAAGTTACCCCTGGCTGAGGGTCAGAGGACATCGGTGGTAGAAGTTACAACTGGCTGAGGGTCAGAGGACATCAGTGGTAGAAGTTACCCCTGGCTGAGGTCTATGAGGGTCAGAGGACATCAGTGGTAGAAGTTACCCCTGGCTGAGGTCTATGAGGGTCAGAGGACATCGATGGTAGAAGTTACCCCTGGCTGAGGTCTATGAGGGTCAGAAGACATCGGCGGTAGAAGTTACCCCTGGCTGAGGTCTATGAGGGTCAGAGGACATCAGTGGTAGAAGTTACCCCTGGCTGAGGTCTATGAGGGTAGGAGGACATCGGTGGTAGAAATTACCCCTGGCTGAGGTCTATGAGGGTCAGAGGACATCAGTGGTAGAAGTTACCCCTGGCTGAGGGTCAGAGGACATCGGTGGTAGAAGTTACAACTGGCTGAGGGTCAGAGGACATCAGTGGTAGAAGTTACCCCTGGCTGAGGTCTATGAGGGTCAGAGGACATCAGTGGTAGAAGTTACCCCTGGCTGAGGTCTATGAGGGTCAGAGGACATCGATGTTAGAAGTTACCCCTGGCTGAGGTCTATGAGGGTCAGAAGACATCGGCGGTAGAAGTTACCCCTGGCTGAGGTCTATGAGGGTCAGAGGACATCAGTGGTAGAAGTTACCCCTGGCTGAGGTCTATGAGGGTAGGAGGACATCGGTGGTAGAAATTACCCCTGGCTGAGGTCTATGAGGGTCAGAGGACATCAGTGGTAGAAGTTACCCCTGGCTGAGGTCTATGAGGGTAGGAGGACATCGGTGGTAGAAGTTACCCCTGGCTGAGGTCTATGAGGGTCAGAGGACATCAGTGGTAGAAGTTACCCCTGGCTGAGGTCTATGAGGGTCAGAGGACATCGGTGGTAGAAGTTACCCCTGGCTGAGGGTCAGAGGACATCAGTGGTAGAAGTTACCCCTGGCTGAGGTCTATGAGGGTAGGAGGACATCAGTGGTAGAATTTACCCCTGGCTGAGGTCTATGAGGGTCAGAGGACATCGGTGGTAGAAGTTACCCCTGGCTGAGGGTCAGAGGACATCAGTGGTAGAAGTTACCCTGGCTGAGGTCTATGAGGGTCAGAGGACATCGGTGGTAGAAGTTACCCCTGGCTGAGGTCTATGAGGGTAGGAGGACATCGGTGGTAGAAGTTACCCCTGGCTGAGGTCTATGAGGGTCAGAGGACATCGGTGGTAGAAGTAACCCCTGGTTGAGGTCTATGAGGGTCAGAGGACATCAGTGGTAGAAGTAACCCCTGGCTGAGGTCTATGAGGGTCAGAGGACATCAGTGGTAGAAGTTACCCCTGGCTGAGGTCTATGAGGGTCAGAGGACATCAGTGGTAGAAGTAACCCCTGGCTGAGGTCTATGAGGGTCAGAGGACATCAGTGGTAGAAGTTACCCCTGGCTGAGGTCTATGACGGTCAGAGGACATCAGTGGTAGAAGTTACCCCTGGCTGAGGTCTATGAGGGTCAGAGGACATCAGTGGTAGAAGTTACCCCTGGCTGAGGTCTATGAGGGTAGGAGGACATCGGTGGTAGAAGTTACCCCTGGCTGAGGTCTATGAGGGTCAGAGGACATCGGTGGTAGAATTAAAACTGGCTGAGGGTCAGAGGACATCAGTGGTAGAAGTTACCCCTGGCTGAGGGTCAGAGGACATCGGTGGTAGAAGTTACAACTGGCTGAGGGTCAGAGGACATCAGTGGTAGAAGTTACCCCTGGCTGAGGTCTATGAGGGTCAGAGGACATCAGTGGTAGAAGTTACCCCTGGCTGAGGTCTATGAGGGTCAGAGGACATCGATGGTAGAAGTTACCCCTGGCTGAGGTCTATGAGGGTCAGAAGACATCGGCGGTAGAAGTTACCCCTGGCTGAGGTCTATGAGGGTCAGAGGACATCAGTGGTAGAAGTTACCCCTGGCTGAGGTCTATGAGGGTAGGAGGACATCGGTGGTAGAAATTACCCCTGGCTGAGGTCTATGAGGGTCAGAGGACATCAGTGGTAGAAGTTACCCCTGGCTGAGGGTCAGAGGACATCGGTGGTAGAAGTTACAACTGGCTGAGGGTCAGAGGACATCAGTGGTAGAAGTTACCCCTGGCTGAGGTCTATGAGGGTCAGAGGACATCAGTGGTAGAAGTTACCCCTGGCTGAGGTCTATGAGGGTCAGAGGACATCGATGTTAGAAGTTACCCCTGGCTGAGGTCTATGAGGGTCAGAAGACATCGGCGGTAGAAGTTACCCCTGGCTGAGGTCTATGAGGGTCAGAGGACATCAGTGGTAGAAGTTACCCCTGGCTGAGGTCTATGAGGGTAGGAGGACATCAGTGGTAGAATTTACCCCTGGCTGAGGTCTATGAGGGTCAGAGGACATCGGTGGTAGAAGTTACCCCTGGCTGAGGGTCAGAGGACATCAGTGGTAGAAGTTACCCCTGGCTGAGGTCTATGAGGTTCAGAGGACATCAGTGGTAGAAGTTACCCCTGGCTGAGGTCTATGAGGGTCAGAGGACATCAGTGGTAGAAGTTACCCCTGGCTGAGGTCTATGAGGGTCAGAGGACATCGGTGGTAGAAGTTACCCTGGCTGAGGGTCAGAGGACATCAGTGGTAGAAGTTACCCCTGGCTGAGGTCTATGAGGGTCAGAGGACATCGGTGGTAGAAGTTACCCCTGGCTGAGGTCTATGAGGGTAGGAGGACATCGGTGGTAGAAGTTACCCCTGGCTGAGGTCTATGAGGGTCAGAGGACATCGGTGGTAGAAGTAACCCCTGGTTGAGGTCTATGAGGGTCAGAGGACATCAGTGGTAGAAGTAACCCCTGGCTGAGGTCTATGAGGGTCAGAGGACATCAGTGGTAGAAGTTACCCCTGGCTGAGGTCTATGAGGGTCAGAGGACATCAGTGGTAGAAGTAACCCTGGCTGAGGTCTATGAGGGTCAGAGGACATCAGTGGTAGAAGTTACCCCTGGCTGAGGTCTATGACGGTCAGAGGACATCAGTGGTAGAAGTTACCCCTGGCTGAGGTCTATGAGGGTCAGAGGACATCAGTGGTAGAAGTTACCCCTGGCTGAGGTCTATGAGGGTAGGAGGACATCGGTGGTAGAAGTTACCCCTGGCTGAGGTCTATGAGGGTCAGAGGACATCGGTGGTAGAATTAAAACTGGCTGAGGGTCAGAGGACATCAGTGGTAGAAGTTACCCCTGGCTGAGGGTCAGAGGACATCGGTGGTAGAAGTTACAACTGGCTGAGGGTCAGAGGACATCAGTGGTAGAAGTTACCCCTGGCTGAGGTCTATGAGGGTCAGAGGACATCAGTGGTAGAAGTTACCCCTGGCTGAGGTCTATGAGGGTCAGAGGACATCGATGGTAGAAGTTACCCCTGGCTGAGGTCTATGAGGGTCAGAAGACATCGGCGGTAGAAGTTACCCCTGGCTGAGGTCTATGAGGGTCAGAGGACATCAGTGGTAGAAGTTACCCCTGGCTGAGGTCTATGAGGGTAGGAGGACATCGGTGGTAGAAATTACCCCTGGCTGAGGTCTATGAGGGTCAGAGGACATCAGTGGTAGAAGTTACCCCTGGCTGAGGTCTATGAGGGTAGGAGGACATCGGTGGTAGAAGTTACCCCTGGCTGAGGTCTATGAGGGTCAGAGGACATCAGTGGTAGAAGTTACCCCTGGCTGAGGTCTATGAGGGTCAGAGGACATCGGTGGTAGAAGTTACCCCTGGCTGAGGGTCAGAGGACATCAGTGGTAGAAGTTACCCCTGGCTGAGGTCTATGAGGGTAGGAGGACATCAGTGGTAGAATTTACCCCTGGCTGAGGTCTATGAGGGTCAGAGGACATCGGTGGTAGAAGTTACCCCTGGCTGAGGGTCAGAGGACATCAGTGGTAGAAGTTACCCCTGGCTGAGGTCTATGAGGTTCAGAGGACATCAGTGGTAGAAGTTACCCCTGGCTGAGGTCTATGAGGGTCAGAGGACATCAGTGGTAGAAGTTACCCCTGGCTGAGGTCTATGAGGGTCAGAGGACATCGGTGGTAGAAGTTACCCCTGGCTGAGGGTCAGAGGACATCAGTGGTAGAAGTTACCCCTGGCTGAGGTCTATGAGGGTCAGAGGACATCGGTGGTAGAAGTTACCCCTGGCTGAGGTCTATGAGGGTAGGAGGACATCGGTGGTAGAAGTTACCCCTGGCTGAGGTCTATGAGGGTCAGAGGACATCGGTGGTAGAAGTAACCCTGGTTGAGGTCAATGAGGGTCAGAGGACATCAGTGGTAGAAGTAACCCCTGGCTGAGGTCTATGAGGGTCAGAGGACATCAGTGGTAGAAGTTACCCCTGGCTGAGGTCTATGAGGGTCAGAGGACATCAGTGGTAGAAGTAACCCCTGGCTGAGGTCTATGAGGGTCAGAGGACATCAGTGGTAGAAGTTACCCCTGGCTGAGGTCTATGACGGTCAGAGGACATCAGTGGTAGAAGTTACCCCTGGCTGAGGTCTATGAGGGTCAGAGGACATCAGTGGTAGAAGTTACCCCTGGCTGAGGTCTATGAGGGTAGGAGGACATCGGTGGTAGAAGTTACCCCTGGCTGAGGTCTATGAGGGTCAGAGGACATCGGTGGTAGAATTAAAACTGGCTGAGGGTCAGAGGACATCAGTGGTAGAAGTTACCCCTGGCTGAGGGTCAGAGGACATCGGTGGTAGAAGTTACAACTGGCTGAGGGTCAGAGGACATCAGTGGTAGAAGTTACCCCTGGCTGAGGTCTATGAGGGTCAGAGGACATCAGTGGTAGAAGTTACCCCTGGCTGAGGTCTATGAGGGTCAGAGGACATCGATGGTAGAAGTTACCCCTGGCTGAGGTCTATGAGGGTCAGAAGACATCGGCGGTAGAAGTTACCCCTGGCTGAGGTCTATGAGGGTCAGAGGACATCAGTGGTAGAAGTTACCCCTGGCTGAGGTCTATGAGGGTAGGAGGACATCGGTGGTAGAAATTACCCCTGGCTGAGGTCTATGAGGGTCAGAGGACATCAGTGGTAGAAGTTACCCCTGGCTGAGGTCTATGAGGGTAGGAGGACATCGGTGGTAGAAGTTACCCCTGGCTGAGGTCTATGAGGGTCAGAGGACATCAGTGGTAGAAGTTACCCCTGGCTGAGGTCTATGAGGGTCAGAGGACATCGGTGGTAGAAGTTACCCCTGGCTGAGGGTCAGAGGACATCAGTGGTAGAAGTTACCCCTGGCTGAGGTCTATGAGGGTAGGAGGACATCAGTGGTAGAATTTACCCCTGGCTGAGGTCTATGAGGGTCAGAGGACATCGGTGGTAGAAGTTACCCCTGGCTGAGGGTCAGAGGACATCAGTGGTAGAAGTTACCCCTGGCTGAGGTCTATGAGGTTCAGAGGACATCAGTGGTAGAAGTTACCCCTGGCTGAGGTCTATGAGGGTCAGAGGACATCAGTGGTAGAAGTTACCCCTGGCTGAGGTCTATGAGGGTCAGAGGACATCGGTGGTAGAAGTTACCCCTGGCTGAGGGTCAGAGGACATCAGTGGTAGAAGTTACCCCTGGCTGAGGTCTATGAGGGTCAGAGGACATCGGTGGTAGAAGTTACCCTGGCTGAGGTCTATGAGGGTAGGAGGACATCGGTGGTAGAAGTTACCCCTGGCTGAGGTCTATGAGGGTCAGAGGACATCGGTGGTAGAAGTAACCCCTGGTTGAGGTCTATGAGGGTCAGAGGACATCAGTGGTAGAAGTAACCCCTGGCTGAGGTCTATGAGGGTCAGAGGACATCAGTGGTAGAAGTTACCCCTGGCTGAGGTCTATGAGGGTCAGAGGACATCAGTGGTAGAAGTAACCCCTGGCTGAGGTCTATGAGGGTCAGAGGACATCAGTGGTAGAAGTTACCCCTGGCTGAGGTCTATGACGGTCAGAGGACATCAGTGGTAGAAGTTACCCCTGGCTGAGGTCTATGAGGGTCAGAGGACATCGGTGATAGAAGTTACAACTGGCTGAGGGTCAGAGGACATCAGTGGTAGAAGTTACCCCTGGCTGAGGGTCAGAGGACATCGGTGGTAGAAGTTACAACTGGCTGAGGGTCAGAGGACATCAGTGGTAGAAGTTACCCCTGGCTGAGGTCTATGAGGGTCAGAGGACATCAGTGGTAGAAGTTACCCCTGGCTGAGGTCTATGAGGGTCAGAGGACATCAGTGGTAGAAGTTACCCCTGGCTGAGGTCTATGAGGGTCAGAGGACATCGGTGGTAGAAGTTACCCCTGGCTGAGGGTCAGAGGACATCAGTGGTAGAAGTTACCCCTGGCTGAGGGTCAGAGGACATCAGTGGTAGAAGTTACCCCTGGCTGAGGGTCAGAGGACATCAGTGGTAGAAGTTACCCCTGGCTGAGGTCTATGAGGGTCAGAGGACATCAGTGGTAGAAGTTACCCCTGGCTGAGGTCTATGAGGGTCAGAGGACATCGGTGGTAGAAGTTACCCCTGGCTGAGGGTCAGAGGACATCAGTGGTAGAAGTTACCCCTGGCTGAGGTCTATGAGGGTCAGAGGACATCAGTGGTAGAAGTTACCCCTGGCTGAGGTCTATGAGGGTCAGAGGACATCGGTGGTAGAAGTTACCCCTGGCTGAGGTCTATGAGGGTCAGAGGACATCAGTGGTAGAAGTTACCCCTGGCTGAGGTCTATGAGGGTCAGAGGACATCAGTGGTAGAAGTTACCCCTGGCTGAGGTCTATGAGGGTCAGAGGACATCAGTGGTAGAAGTTACCCCTGGCTGAGGTCTATGAGGGTCAGAGGACATCAGTGGTAGAAGTTACCCCTGGCTGAGGTCTATGAGGGTCAGAGGACATCAGTGGTAGAAGTTACCCCTGGCTGAGGTCTATGAGGGTCAGAGGACATCAGTGGTAGAAGTTACCCCTGGCTGAGGTCTATGAGGGTCAGAGGACATCGGTGGTAGAATTAAAACTGGCTGAGGGTCAGAGGACATCAGTGGTAGAAGTTACCCCTGGCTGAGGGTCAGAGGACCTCGTGGTAGAAGTTACAACTGGCTGAGGGTCAGAGGACATCAGTGGTAGAAGTTACCCCTGGCTGAGGTCTATGAGGTCAGAGGACATCAGTGGTAGAAGTTACCCCTGGCTGAGGTCTATGAGGGTCAGAGGACATCGATGGTAGAAGTTACCCCTGGCTGAGGTCTATGAGGGTCAGAAGACATCGGCGGTAGAAGTTACCCCTGGCTGAGGTCTATGAGGGTCAGAGGACATCAGTGGTAGAAGTTACCCCTGGCTGAGGTCTATGAGGGTAGGAGGACATCAGTGGTAGAAGTTACCCCTGGCTGAGGTCTATGAGGGTAGGAGGACATCGGTGGTAGAAGTTACCCCTGGCTGAGGTCTATGAGGGTCAGAGGACATCAGTGGTAGAAGTTACCCCTGGCTGAGGTCTATGAGGGTCAGAGGACATCGGTGGTAGAAGTTACCCCTGGCTGAGGGTCAGAGGACATCAGTGGTAGAAGTTACCCCTGGCTGAGGTCTATGAGGGTAGGAGGACATCAGTGGTAGAATTTACCCCTGGCTGAGGTCTATGAGGGTCAGAGGACATCGGTGGTAGAAGTTACCCCTGGCTGAGGGTCAGAGGACATCAGTGGTAGAAGTTACCCCTGGCTGAGGTCTATGAGGTTCAGAGGACATCAGTGGTAGAAGTTACCCCTGGCTGAGGTCTATGAGGGTCAGAGGACATCAGTGGTAGAAGTTACCCCTGGCTGAGGTCTATGAGGGTCAGAGGACATCGGTGGTAGAAGTTACCCCTGGCTGAGGGTCAGAGGACATCAGTGGTAGAAGTTACCCCTGGCTGAGGTCTATGAGGGTCAGAGGACATCAGTGGTAGAAGTTACCCCTGGCTGAGGTCTATGAGGGTCAGAGGACATCAGTGGTAGAAGTAACCCCTGGCTGAGGTCTATGAGGGTCAGAGGACATCAGTGGTAGAAGTTACCCCTGGCTGAGGTCTATGAGGGTCAGAGGACATCAGTGGTAGAAGTAACCCCTGGCTGAGGTCTATGAGGGTCAGAGGACATCAGTGGTAGAAGTTACCCCTGGCTGAGGTCTATGACGGTCAGAGGACATCAGTGGTAGAAGTTACCCCTGGCTGAGGTCTATGAGGGTCAGAGGACATCGGTGGTAGAAGTTACAACTGGCTGAGGGTCAGAGGACATCAGTGGTAGAAGTTACCCCTGGCTGAGGGTCAGAGGACATCGGTGGTAGAAGTTACAACTGGCTGAGGGTCAGAGGACATCAGTGGTAGAAGTTACCCCTGGCTGAGGTCTATGAGGGTCAGAGGACATCAGTGTTAGAAGTTACCCCTGGCTGAGGTCTATGAGGGTCAGACGACATCAGTGGTAGAAGTTACCCCTGGCTGAGGTCTATGAGGGTCAGAGGACATCGGTGGTAGAATTTAAAACTGGCTGAGGGTCAGAGGACATCAGTGGTAGAAGTTACCCCTGGCTGAGGGTCAGAGGACATCGGTGGTAGAAGTTACAACTGGCTGAGGGTCAGAGGACATCAGTGGTAGAAGTTAGCCCAGGCTGAGGTCTATGAGGGTCAGAGGACATCAGTGGTAGAAGTTACCCCTGGCTGAGGTCTATGAGGGTCAGAGGACATCGGTGGTAGAAGTTACCCCTGGCTGAGGTCTATGAGGGTCAGAAGACATCGGTGGTAGAAGTTACCCCTGGCTGAGGTCTATGAGGGTCAGAGGACATCAGTGGTAGAAGTTACCTCTGGCTGAGGTCTATGAGGGTCAGAGGACATCGGTGGTAGAAGTTACCCCTGGCTGAGGTCTATGAGGGTCAGAGGACATCAGTGGTAGAAGTTACCCCTGGCTGAGGTCTATGAGGGTCAGAGGACATCGGTGGTAGAAGTTACCCCTGGCTGAGGTCTGTGAGGGTAGGAGGACATCGGTGGTAGAAGTTACCCCTGGCTGAGGTCTATGAGGGTCAGAGGACATCAGTGGTAGAAGTTACCCCTGGCTGAGGTCTATGAGGGTAGGAGGACATCGGTGGTAGAAGTTACCCCTGGCTGAGGTCTATGAGGGTCAGAGGACATCAGTGGTAGAAGTTACCATAGGCTGAGGTCTGTGAGGGTCAGAGGACATCGGTGGTAGAAGTTACCCCTGGCTGAGGGTCAGAGGACATCAGTGGTAGAAGTTACCCCTGGCTGAGGTCTATGAGGGTAGGAGGACATCAGTGGTAGGAGTTACCCCTGGCTGAGGTCTATGAGGGTCAGAGGACATCGGTGGTAGAAGTTACCCCTGGCTGAGGGTCAGAGTACATCAGTGGTAGAAGTTACCCCTGGCTGAGGTCTATGAGGGTCAGAGGACATCAGTGGTAGAAGTTACCCCTGGCTGAGGTCTATGAGGGTCAGAGGACATCAGTGGTAGAAGTTACCCCTGGCTGAGGTCTATGAGGGTAGGAGGGTAGGAGGACATCGTGGTAGAAGTTACCCCTGGCTGAGGTCTATGAGGGTCAGAGGACATCGGTGGTAGAAGGTACCCCTGGCTGTGGTCTGTGAGGGTAGGAGGACATCGGTGGTAGAAGTTACCCCTGGCTGAGGTCTATGAGGGTCAGAGGACATCAGTGGTAGAAGTTACCCCTGGCCGAGGTCTATGAGGGTAGGAGGACATCGGTGGTAGAAGTTACCCCTGGCTGAGGTCTATGAGGGTCAGAGGACATCAGTGGTAGAAGTTACCCCTGGCTGAGGTCTATGAGGGTCAGAGGACATCGGTGGTAGAAGTTACCCCTGGCTGAGGGTCAGAGGACATCAGTGGTAGAAGTTACCCCTGGCTGAGGTCTATGAGGGTAGGAGGACATCAGTGGTAGAAGTTACCCCTGGCTGAGGTCTATGAGGGTCAGAGGACATCGGTGGTAGAATTTAAAACTGGCTGAGGGTCAGAGGACATCAGTGGTAGAAGTTACCCCTGGCTGAGGTCTATGAGGGTCAGAGGACATCGGTGGTAGAAGTTACCCCGGGTTGAGGTCTATGAGGGTCAGAGGACATCAGTGGTAGAAGTAACCCCTGGCTGAGGTCTATGAGGGTCAGAGGACATCGGTGGTAGAAGTTAACCCTGGCTGAGGTCTATGAGGGTCAGAGGACATCGGTGGTAGAAGTTACCCCTGGCTGAGGTCTATGAGGGTCAGAGGACATCAGTGGTAGAAGTTACCCCTGGCTGAGGTCTATGAGGGTCAGAGGACATCGGTGGTAGAAGTTAACCCTGGCTGAGGTCTATGAGGGTCAGAGGACATCGGTGGTAGAAGTTACCCCTGGCTGAGGTCTATGAGGGTCAGAGGACATCAGTGGTAGAAGTTACCCCTGTCTGAGGTCTATGAGGGTCAGAGGACATCAGTGGTAGAAGTTACCCCTGGCTGAGGTCTATGAGGGTCAGAGGACATCAGTGGTAGAAGTTACCCCTGGCTGAGGTCTATGACGGTCAGAGGACATCAGTGGTAGAAGTTACCCCTGGCTGAGGTCTATGAGGGTCAGAGGACATCGGTGGTAGAAGTTACAACTGGCTGAGGGTCAGAGGACATCCGTGGTAGAAGTTACCCCTGGCTGAGGGTCAGAGGACATCGGTGGTAGAAGTTACAACTGGCTGAGGGTCAGAGGACATCAGTGGTAGAAGTTACCCCTGGCTGAGGTCTATGAGGGTCAGAGGACATCAGTGTTAGAAGTTACCCCTGGCTGAGGTCTATGAGGGTCAGACGACATCAGTGGTAGAAGTTACCCCTGGCTGAGGTCTATGAGGGTCAGAGGACATCGGTGGTAGAATTTAAAACTGGCTGAGGGTCAGAGGACATCAGTGGTAGAAGTTACCCCTGGCTGAGGGTCAGAGGACATCGGTGGTAGAAGTTACAACTGGCTGAGGGTCAGAGGACATCAGTGGTAGAAGTTAGCCCTGGCTGAGGTCTATGAGGGTCAGAGGACATCAGTGGTAGAAGTTACCCCTGGCTGAGGTCTATGAGGGTCAGAAGACATCGGTGGTAGAAGTTACCCCTGGCTGAGGTCTATGAGGGTCAGAGGACATCAGTGGAAGAAGTTACCTCTGGCTGATGTCTATGAGGGTCAGAGGACATCGGTGGTAGAAGTTACCCCTGGCTGAGGTCTATGAGGGTCAGAGGACATCAGTGGTAGAAGTTACCCCTGGCTGAGGTCTATGAGGGTCAGAGGACATCGGTGGTAGAAGTTACCCCTGGCTGAGGTCTGTGAGGGTAGGAGGACATCGGTGGTAGAAGTTACCCCTGGCTGAGGTCTATGAGGGTCAGAGGACATCAGTGGTAGAAGTTACCCCTGGCTGAGGTCTATGAGGGTAGGAGGACATCAGTGGTAGAAGTTACCCCTGGCTGAGGTCTATGAGGGTCAGAGGACATCAGTGGTAGAAGTTACCCCTGGCTGAGGTCTATGAGGGTCAGAGGACATCGGTGGTAGAAGTTACCCCTGGCTGAGGGTCAGAGGACATCAGTGGTAGAAGTTACCCCTGGCTGAGGTCTATGAGGGTAGGAGGACATCAGTGGTAGAAGTTACCCCTGGCTGAGGTCTATGAGGGTCAGAGGACATCGGTGGTAGAAGTTACCCCTGGCTGACGGTCAGAGTACATCAGTGGTAGAAGTTACCCCTGGCTGAGGTCTATGAGGGTCAGAGGACATCAGTGGTAGAAGTTACCCCTGGCTGAGGTCTATGAGGGTCAGAGGACATCGGTGGTAGAAGTTACCCCTGGCTGAGGTCTATGAGGGTAGGAGGACATCGGTGGTAGAAGTTACCCCTGGCTGAGGTCTATGAGGGTCAGAGGACATCGGTGGTAGAAGTTACCCCTGGCTGAGGTCTATGAGGGTAGGAGGACATCAGTGGTAGAAGTTACCCCTGGCTGAGGTCTATGAGGGTCAGAGGACATCGGTGGTAGAAGTTACCCCTGGCTGAGGGTCAGAGTACATCAGTGGTAGAAGTTACCCCTGGCTGAGGTCTATGAGGGTCAGAGGACATCAGTGGTAGAAGTTACCCCTGGCTGAGGTCTACGAGGGTCAGAGGACATCGGTGGTATAAGTTACCCCTGGCTGAGGTCTATGAGGGTCAGAAGACATCGGTGGTAGAAGTTACCCCTGGCTGAGGTCTATGAGGGTCAGAGGACATCAGTGGTAGAAGTTACCTCTGGCTGAGGTCTATGAGGGTCAGAGGACATCGGTGGTAGAAGTTACCCCTGGCTGAGGTCTATGAGGGTCAGAGGACATCAGTGGTAGAAGTTACCCTGGCTGAGGTCTATGAGGGTCAGAGGACATCGGTGGTAGAAGTTACCCCTGGCTGAGGTCTGTGAGGGTAGGAGGACATCGGTGGTAGAAGTTACCCCTGGCTGAGGTCTATGAGGGTCAGAGGACATCAGTGGTAGAAGTTACCCCTGGCTGAGGTCTATGAGGGTAGGAGGACATCGGTGGTAGAAGTTACGCCTGGCTGAGGTCTATGAGGGTCAGAGGACATCAGTGGTAGAAGTTACCCCTGGCTGAGGTCTATGAGGGTCAGAGGACATCAGTGTTAGAAGTTACCCCTGGCTGAGGTCTATGAGGGTCAGACGACATCAGTGGTAGAAGTTACCCCTGGCTGAGGTCTATGAGGGTCAGAGGACATCGGTGGTAGAATTTAAAACTGGCTGAGGGTCAGAGGACATCAGTGGTAGAAGTTACCCCTGGCTGAGGGTCAGAGGACATCGGTGGTAGAAGTTACAACTGGCTGAGGGTCAGAGGACATCAGTGGTAGAAGTTAGCCCTGGCTGAGGTCTATGAGGGTCAGAGGACATCAGTGGTAGAAGTTACCCCTGGCTGAGGTCTATGAGGGTCAGAAGACATCGGTGGTAGAAGTTACCCCTGGCTGAGGTCTATGAGGGTCAGAGGACATCAGTGGTAGAAGTTACCTCTGGCTGATGTCTATGAGGGTCAGAGGACATCGGTGGTAGAAGTTACCCCTGGCTGAGGTCTATGAGGGTCAGAGGACATCAGTGGTAGAAGTTACCCCTGGCTGAGGTCTATGAGGGTCAGAGGACATCGGTGGTAGAAGTTACCCCTGGCTGAGGTCTGTGAGGGTAGGAGGACATCGGTGGTAGAAGTTACCCCTGGATGAGGTCTATGAGGGTCAGAGGACATCAGTGGTAGAAGTTACCCCTGGCTGAGGTCTATGAGGGTAGGAGGACATCAGTGGTAGAAGTTACCCCTGGCTGAGGTCTATGAGGGTCAGAGGACATCAGTGGTAGAAGTTACCCCTGGCTGAGGTCTATGAGGGTCAGAGGACATCGGTGGTAGAAGTTACCCCTGGCTGAGGGTCAGAGGACATCAGTGGTAGAAGTTACCCCTGGCTGAGGTCTATGAGGGTAGGAGGACATCAGTGGTAGAAGTTACCCCTGGCTGAGGTCTATGAGGGTCAGAGGACATCGGTGGTAGAAGTTACCCCTGGCTGACGGTCAGAGTACATCAGTGGTAGAAGTTACCCCTGGCTGAGGTCTATGAGGGTCAGAGGACATCAGTGGTAGAAGTTACCCCTGGCTGAGGTCTATGAGGGTCAGAGGACATCGGTGGTAGAAGTTACCCCTGGCTGAGGTCTATGAGGGTAGGAGGACATCGGTGGTAGAAGTTACCCCTGGCTGAGGTCTATGAGGGTCAGAGGACATCGGTGGTAGAAGTTACCCCTGGCTGAGGTCTATGAGGGTAGGAGGACATCAGTGGTAGAAGTTACCCCTGGCTGAGGTCTATGAGGGTCAGAGGACATCGGTGGTAGAAGTTACCCCTGGCTGAGGGTCAGAGTACATCAGTGGTAGAAGTTACCCCTGGCTGAGGTCTATGAGGGTCAGAGGACATCAGTGGTAGAAGTTACCCCTGGCTGAGGTCTACGAGGGTCAGAGGACATCGGTGGTATAAGTTACCCCTGGCTGAGGTCTATGAGGGTCAGAAGACATCGGTGGTAGAAGTTACCCCTGGCTGAGGTCTATGAGGGTCAGAGGACATCAGTGGTAGAAGTTACCTCTGGCTGAGGTCTATGAGGGTCAGAGGACATCGGTGGTAGAAGTTACCCCTGGCTGAGGTCTATGAGGGTCAGAGGACATCAGTGGTAGAAGTTACCCCTGGCTGAGGTCTATGAGGGTCAGAGGACATCGGTGGTAGAAGTTACCCCTGGCTGAGGTCTGTGAGGGTAGGAGGACATCGGTGGTAGAAGTTACCCCTGGCTGAGGTCTATGAGGGTCAGAGGACATCAGTGGTAGAAGTTACCCCTGGCTGAGGTCTATGAGGGTAGGAGGACATCGGTGGTAGAAGTTACGCCTGGCTGAGGTCTATGAGGGTCAGAGGACATCAGTGGTAGAAGTTACCCCTGGCTGAGTTCTATGAGGGTCAGAGGACATCGGTGGTAGAAGTTACCCCTGGCTGAGGGTCAGAGGACATCAGTGGTAGAAGTTACCCCTGGCTGAGGTCTATGAGGGTAGGAGGACATCAGTGGTAGAAGTTACCCCTGGCTGAGGTCTATGAGGGTCAGAGGACATCGGTGGTAGAAGTTACCCCTGGCTGAGGGTCAGAGTACATCAGTGGTAGAAGTTACCCCTGGCTGAGGTCTATGAGGGTCAGAGGACATCAGTGGTAGAAGTTACCCTTGGCTGAGGTCTATGAGGGTCAGAGGACATCAGTGGTAGAAGTTACCCCTGGCTGAGGTCTATGAGGGTAGGAGGGTAGGAGGACATCGTGGTAGAAGTTACCCCTGGCTGAGGTCTATGAGGGTCAGAGGACATCGGTGGTAGAAGTTACCCCTGGCTGAGGTCTATGAGGGTAGGAGGACATCGGTGGTAGAAGTTACCCCTGGCTGAGATCTATGAGGGTAGGAGGACATCGGTGTTAGAAGTTACCCCTGGCTGAGGTCTATGAGGGTCAGAGGACATCGGTGGTAGAATTTAAAACTGGCTGAGTGTCAGAGGACATCAGTGGTAGAAGTTACCCCTGGCTGAGGTCTATGAGGGTCAGAGGACATCGGTGGTAGAAGTTACAACTGGCTGAGGGTCAGAGGACATCAGTGGTAGAAGTTACCCCTGGCTGAGGGTCAGAGGACATCGGTGGTAGAAGTTACAACTGGCTGAGGGTCAGAGGACATCAGTGGTAGAAGTTACCCCTGGCTGAGGTCTATGAGGGTCAGAGGACATCAGTGTTAGAAGTTACCCCTGGCTGAGGTCTATGAGGGTCAGAGGACATCAGTGGTAGAAGTTACCCCTGGCTGAGGTCTATGAGGGTCAGAGGACATTGGTGGTAGAATTTAAAACTGGCTGAGGGTCAGAGGACATCAGTGGTAGAAGTTACCCCTGGCTGAGGGTCAGAGGACATCGGTGGTAGAAGTTACAACTGGATGAGGGTCAGAGGACATCAGTGGTAGAAGTTACCCCTGGCTGAGGTCTATGAGGGTCAGAGGACATCAGTGGTAGAAGTTACCCCTGGCTGAGGTCTATGAGGGTCAGAGGACATCGGTGGTAGAAGTTACCCCTGGCTGAGGTCTATGAGGTTCAGAAGACATCGGTGGTAGAAGTTACCCCTGGCTGAGGTCTATGAGGGTCAGAGGACATCGGTGGTAGAAGTTACCCCTGGCTGAGGTCTATGAGGGTCAGAGGACATCAGTGGTAGAAGTTACCCCTGGCTGAGGTCTATGAGGGTCAGAGGACATCGGTGGTAGAAGTTACCCCTGGCTGAGGTCTGTGAGGGTAGGAGGACATCGGTGGTAGAAGTTACCCCTGGCTGAGGTCTATGAGGGTCAGAGGACATCAGTGGTAGAAGTTACCCCTGGCTGAGGTCTATGAGGGTAGGAGGACATCAGTGGTAGAAGTTACCCCTGGCTGAGGTCTATGAGGGTCAGAGGACATCAGTGGTAGAAGTTACCCCTGGCTGAGGTCTATGAGGGTCAGAGGACATCGGTGGTAGAAGTTACCCCTGGCTGAGGGTCAGAGGACATCAGTGGTAGAAGTTACCCCTGGCTGAGGTCTATGAGGGTAGGAGGACATCAGTGGTAGAAGTTACCCCTGGCTGAGGTCTATGAGGGTCAGAGGACATCGGTGGTAGAAGTTACCCCTGGCTGAGGGTCAGAGTACATCAGTGGTAGAAGTTACCCCTGGCTGAGGTCTATGAGGGTCAGAGGACATCAGTGGTAGAAGTTACCCCTGGCTGAGGTCTATGAGGGTCAGAGGACATCGGTGGTAGAAGTTACCCCTGGCTGAGGTCTATGAGGGTAGGAGGACATCGGTGGTAGAAGTTACCCCTGGCTGAGGTCTATGAGGGTCAGAGGACATCGGTGGTAGAAGTTACCCCTGGCTGAGGTCTATGAGGGTCAGAGGACATCAGTGGTAGAAGTTACCCCTGGCTGAGGTCTATGAGGTTAGGAGGACATCAGTGGTAGAAGTTACCCCTGGCTGAGGGTCAGAGGACATCAGCGGTAGAAGTTACCCCTGGCTGAGGTCTATGAGGGTCAGAGGACATCGGTGGTAGAAGTTACCCCTGGCTGAGGTATATGAGGGTCAGAGGACATCGGTGGTAGAAGTTACCCCTGGCTGAGGTCTATGAGGGTAGGAGGACATCGGTGGTAGAAGTTACCCATGGCTGAGGTCTATGAGGGTCAGAGGACATCGGTGGTAGAAGTTACCCCTGGCTGAGGTCTATGAGGGTAGGAGGACATCGGTGGTAGAAGTTACCCCTGGCTGAGGTCTATGAGGGTCAGAGGACATCGGTGGTAGAAGTTACCCCTGGCTGAGGTCTATGAGGGTAGGAGGACATCGGTGGTAGAAGTTACCCCTGGCTGAGGTCTATGAGGGTAGGAGGACATCAGTGGTAGAAGTTACCCCTGGCTGAGGTCTATGAGGGTCAGAGGACATCAGTGGTAGAAGTTACCGCCTGGCTGAGGGTCAGAGGACATCAGTGGTAGAAGTTACCCCTGGCTGAGGTCTATGAGGGTCAGAGGACATCGGTGGTAGACGTTACCCCTGGCTGAGGGTCAGAGGACATCGGTGGTAGAAGTTACCCCTGGCTGAGGTCTATGAGGGTAGGAGGACATCGGTGGTAGAAGTTACAACTGGCTGAGGGTCAGAGGACATCAGTGGTAGAAGTTACCCCTGGCTGAGGTCTATGAGGGTCAGAGGACATCAGTGGTAGAAGTTACCCCTGGCTGAGGTCTATGAGGGTCAGAGGACATCGGTGGTAGAAGTTACCCCTGGCTGAGGTCTATGAGGGTCAGAAGACATCGGTGGTAGAAGTTACCCCTGGCTGAGGTCTATGAGGGTCAGAGGACATCAGTGGTAGAAGTTACCTCTGGCTGAGGTCTATGAGGGTCAGAGGACATCGGTGGTAGAAGTTACCCCTGGCTGAGGTCTATGAGGGTCAGAGGACATCAGTGGTAGAAGTTACCCCTGGCTGAGGTCTATGAGGGTCAGAGGACATCGGTGGTAGAAGTTACCCCTGGCTGAGGTCTGTGAGGGTAGGAGGACATCGGTGGTAGAAGTTACCCCTGGCTGAGGTCTATGAGGGTCAGAGGACATCAGTGGTAGAAGTTACCCCTGGCTGAGGTCTATGAGGGTAGGAGGACATCAGTGGTAGAAGTTACCCCTGGCTGAGGTCTATGAGGGTCAGAGGACATCAGTGGTAGAAGTTACCCCTGGCTGAGGTCTATGAGGGTCAGAGGACATCGGTGGTAGAAGTTACCCCTGGCTGAGGGTCAGAGGACATCAGTGGTAGAAGTTACCCCTGGCTGAGGTCTATGAGGGTAGGAGGACATCAGTGGTAGAAGTTACCCCTGGCTGAGGTCTATGAGGGTCAGAGGACATCGGTTGTAGAAGTTACCCCTGGCTGAGGTCAATGAGGGTCAGAGGACATCAGTGGTAGAAGTTACCCCTGGCTGAGGTCTATGAGGGTCAGAGGACATCAGTGGTAGAAGTTACCCCTGGCTGAGGTCTATGAGGGTCAGAGGACATCGGTGGTAGAAGTTAACCCTGGCTGAGGTCTATGAGGGTAGGAGGACATCGGTGGTAGAAGTTACCCCTGGCTGAGGTCTATGAGGGTCAGAGGACATCGGTGGTAGAAGTTACCCCTGGCTGAGGTCTATGAGGGTAGGAGGACATCGGTGGTAGAAGTTACCCCTGGCTGAGGTCTATGAGGGTCAGAGGACATCGGTGGTAGAAGTTACCACACGTTATCCCATACCTCTAGTTCTATTATGATGCTATGTGTTCTAAAGGGGGGGGGGCTGATTCCAACCAAATGTTATCCCATACCTCTAGTTCTATTATGATGCTTTGTGTTCTAAAGGGGGAGGAGCTGGTTCCAACCACACGTTAACCCATACCTCTAGTTCAATGATGATGCTATGTGTTCTAAAGGGGGAGGAGCTGATTCCAACCACACGTTATCCCATACCTCTAGTTCTATTATGATGCTATGTGTTCTAAAGGGGGGAGGAGCTGATTCCAACCACACGTTATCCCATACCTCTAGTTCTATTATGATGCTATGTGTTCTAAAGGGGGAGGAGCTGGTTCCAACCACACGTTATCCCATACCTCTAGTTCTATTATGATGCTATGTGTTCTAAAGGGGGAGGAGCTGATTCCAACCACACGTTATCCCATACCTCTAGTTCTATTATGATGCTATGTGTTCTAAAGGGGGAGGAGCTGATTCCAACCACACGTTATCCCATATCCCAAAACCAAATGCATGCTTTTCAACCGGTCGCTGCCTGCACCTGCATGCCCGACTAGCATCACCACCCTGGATGGTTCCGACCTAGAATATGTGGACGTCTATAAGTACCTAGGTGTCTGGCTAGACTGCAAACTCTCCTTCCAGACTCATATCAAACATCTCCAATCGAAAATCAAATCAAGAGTCGGCTTTCTATTCCGCAACAAAGCCTCCTTCACTCAAGCCGCCAAGCTTACCCTAGTAAAACTGACTATCCTACCGATCCTCGACTTCGGCGATGTCATCTACAAAATGGCTTCCAACACTCTACTCAGCAAACTGGATGCAGTCTATCACAGTGCCATCCGTTTTGTCACTAAAGCACCTTATACCACCCACCACTGCGACTTGTATGCTCTAGTCGGCTGGCCCTCGCTACATATTCGTCGCCAGACCCACTGGCTCCAGGTCATCTACAAGTCTATGCTAGGTAAAGCTCCGCCTTATCTCAGCTCACTGGTCACGATGGCAACACCCATCCGTAGCACGCGCTCCAGCAGGTGTATCTCACTGATCATCCCTAAAGCCAACACCTCATTTGGCCGCCTTTCGTTCCAGTACTCTGCTGCCTGTGACTGGAACGAATTGCAAAAATCGCTGAAGTTGGAGACTTTTATCTCCCTCACCAACTTCAAACATCAGCTATCTGAGCAGCTAACCGATCGCTGCAGCTGTACATAGTCTATTGGTAAATAGCCCACCCTTTTCACCTACCTCATCCCCATACTGTTTTTATTTATTTACTTTTCTGCTCTTCTGCACACCAATATCTCTACCTGTACATGACCATCTGATCTTTTATCACTCCAGTGTTAATCTGCAAAATTGTAATTATTTTCCTACCTCCTCATGCCTTTTGCACACATTGTATATAGACCCCCCCTTTGTTTTCTACTGTGTTATTGACTTGTTAATTGTTTACTCCATGTGTAACTCTTTGTTGTATGCTCACACTGCTATGCTTTATCTTGGCCAGGTCGCAGTTGCAAATGAGAACTTGTTCTCAACTAGCCTACCTGGTTAAATAAAGGTGTTCTCAACTAGCCTACCTGGTTAAATAAAGGTGTTCTCAACTGAAAAAAAAGCTGGTTCCAACCACACGTTATCCCATACCTCTAGTTCTATTATGATGCTATGTGTTCTAAAGGGGGGGGGGGGCTGATTCCAACCAAACGTTATCCCATACCTCTAGTTCTATTATGATGCTATGTGTTCTAAAGGGGGAGGAGCTGGTTCCAACCACACGTTATCCCATACCTCTAGTTCAATGATGATGCTATGTGTTCTAAAGGGGGAGGAGCTGATTCCAACCACACGTTATCCCATACCTCTAGTTCTATTATGATGCTATGTGTTCTAAAGGGGGAGGAGCTGATTCCAACCACACGTTATCCCATACCTCTAGTTCTATTATGATGCTATGTGTTCTAAAGGGGGGGGGGGGGGCTGACTCCAACCACACGTTATCCCATACCTCTAGTTCTATTATGATGCTATGTGTTCTAAAGGGGGGGGGGCTGATTCCAACCACACGTTATCCCATACCTCTAGTTCTATTATGATGCTATGTGTTCTAAAGGGGGGGGGGGGGGGGGGGGGGTGTTGGGGGAAGAGCTGCTTCTTTGTTGTGACTCCTAATCTTATATTCACTCTCATCTTTGACTGTTTTGAGCCAATCAGCTTTACGCTGGCCTCTTACACAACAAGAACACGGTCCACTGAGCCACTACAGAGAAGAGACAGACAGTCATCTGTGGGAGGACGCTTTCCAACGTAATGGTGATTGGATGAAAGTAGTGAGTAGACTGTTATTCTCTTGTTGTTGTTGTTGTTCTTCCTAGACAGTACAACCACTTAGGAGAGGTATTTCACAACAAAGTCAGGCGTTTCATTGGTCAGCAGCTATTTAACATTGGTGAATCATATTCAATCTCTTTTTGTCTCCTGGACAAAACCAAACACTGCATATTTCACGAGCCATCTTGATAACAGCATGTCTCTCCTTTGTAAACAGGCCGTCATTTGTGAAGAGGCCATGTCCTCTGTCAACAGGATGTGTCCTCTGTCAACAGGCCGTGTCCTCTGTCAACAGGATGTGTCCTCTGTCAACAGGCCGTGTCCTCTGTCAACAGGCTGTGTCCTCTCTGAACTGGCCGTGTCCTCTCTGAACTGGCCGTGTCCTCTGTCAACAGGACGTGTCCTCTGTCAACAGGATGTGTCCTCTGTCAACAGGCTGTGTCCTCTCTGAACAGGCCGTGTTCTCTGTCAACAGGCTGTGTCCTCTGTCAACAGGCCGTGTCCTCCATGAACAATGTCTTCCGTGTCCTCTCTGAACAGGCCGTGTCCTCTCTGAACAGGCCGTGTCCTCTGTCAACAGGCCGTGTTCTCTGTCAACAGGCCGTGTTCTCTGTCAACAGGCCGTGTCCTCTGTCAACAGGCCGTGTCCTCTGTCAACAGGCCGTGTCCTCTGTCAACAGGCCGTGTCCTCTCTGAACTGTCCGTGTCCTCTCTGAACAGGTCGTGTCCTCAGTGAACTGGCCGTGTCCTCTCTGAACAGGCCGTGTCCTCAGTGAACTGGCCGTGTCCTCTGTCAACAGGCCGTGTCCTCTGTCAACAGGCCGTGTCCTCTGTCAACAGGACGTGTCCTCTGTCAACAGGCCGTGTCCTCTGTAAACTGGACGTGTCCTCTGTCAACAGGACGTGTCCTCTGTCAACAGGCCGTGTCCTCTGTAAACTGGACGTGTCCTCTGTCAACAGGCTGTGTCCTCTGTCAACAGGCTATGTCCTCTGTCAACAGGCCGTGTCCTCTGTCAACAGGCCGTGTCCTCTGTCAACAGGCCGTGTCCTCTGTCAACAGGCCGTGTCATCTGTCAACAGGCTGTGTCCTCTGTCAACAGGCCCTGTCATCTGTCAACAGGCCGTGTCATCTGTCAACAGGCTGTGTCCTCTGTCAACAGGCCCTGTCCTCTGTCAACAGGCCGTGTCATCTGTAAACTGGACGTGTCCTCTGTCAACAGGACGTGTCCTCTGTCAACAGGCCGTGTCCTCTGTAAACTGGACGTGTCCTCTGTCAACAGGCTGTGTCCTCTGTCAACAGGCTATGTCCTCTGTCAACAGGCTGTGTCCTCTGTCAACAGGCCCTGTGTCAGTCAACAGGCTGTGTCCTCTGTCAACAGGCCGTGTCCTCCATGAACAATGTCTTCCGTGTCCTCTCTGAACAGGCCGTGTTCTCTGTCAACAGGCTGTGTCCTCTGTCAACAGGCCGTGTCCTCCATGAACAATGTCTTCCGTGTCCTCTCTGAACAGGCCGTGTCCTCTCTGAACAGGCCGTGTCCTCTGTCAACAGGCCGTTGTCTCTGTCAACAGGCCGTGTTCTCTGTCAACAGGCCGTGTCCTCTGTCAACAGGCCGTGTCCTCTGTCAACAGGCCGTGTCCTCTGTCAACAGGCCGTGTCCTCTCTGAACTGTCCGTGTCCTCTCTGAACAGGCCGTGTCCTCAGTGAACTGGCCGTGTCCTCTCTGAACTGGCCGTGTCCTCTCTGAACTGGCCGTGTCCTCAGTGAACTGGCCGTGTCCTCTCTGAACTGGCCGTGTCCTCTCTGAACTGGCCGTGTCCTCTCTGAACAGGCCGTGTCCTCAGTGAACTGGCCGTGTCCTCTCTGAACTGGCCGTGTCCTCTCTGAACTGGCCGTGTCCTCTCTGAACTGGCCGTGTCCTCTCTGAACTGGCCGTGTCCTCTCTGAACTGGCCGTGTCCTCAGTGAACTGGCCGTGTCCTCTCTGAACTGGCCGTGTCCTCTCTGAACTGGCCGTGTTCTCTCTGAACTGGCCGTGTCCTCTGTCAACAGGCCGTGTCCTCTGTCAACAGGCCGTGTTATCTGTGAAAAGGCTGTGTCTTCTCTGAACAGGCTGTGTCCTCTGTCAACAGGCGGTGTCCTCTGTCAACAGGCGATGTCCTCTCTGAACAGGCTGTGTCCTCTGTCAACAGGCGGTGTCCTCTGTCAACAGGCTGTGTCCTCTGTCAATAGGATGTGTCCTCTGTCAACAGGACGTGTCCTCGTTTCTTGTCAGTGGGAGAGAACAATAGGTCCACTGCACTGGGAGTCTCTCATAACACACACTGCATGGTAGGATAGAGGGATGGAGAGGTAGGGGATAGAGGGATGGAGAGGTAGAGGGATGGAGGGATGGAGGGATCGAGGGATGGAGGGATGGAGGGATGGAGGGGTAGAGGGATAGAGGGGTAGAGGGATAGAGGGATGGGGAGGTAGAGGGATGGAGAGGTAGAGGGATGGAGAGGTAGAGGAATAGAGGGATGGATGGGTAGAGGGATAGAGGGATGGAGAGATAGAGGGATAGAGGGATGGAGAGATAGAGGGATAGAGGGATGGAGAGGTAGAGGGATAGAAGGATGTAGAGGTAGAGGGATGGAGAGGTAGAGAGGTATAGGGATGGAGAGGTAGAGGGATGGAGAGTTAGAGGGATGGAGGGGTAGAGGGATGGAGGGGTAGAGGGATGGAGAGGTAGAGGGATAGAGGGATGGAGAGGTAGAGGGATGGATGGGTAGAGGGATAGAGCGGTAGAGGGATGGAGGGGTAGAGGGATGGAGGGGTAGAGGGATGGAGAGGTAGAGGGATGGAGGGGTAGAGGGATGGAGGGGTAGAGGGATGGAGGGGTAGAGGGATGGCGAGGTAGAGGGATGGAGGGGTAGAGGGATGGAGGGGTAGAGGGATGAAGAGGTAGAGGGATGGAGAGGTAGAGGGATAGAGGAATGGATGGGTAGAGGGATGGAGAGGTAGAGGGATAGAGGGGTAGAGGGATGGAGAGGTAGAGGGATGGAGAGGTAGAGGGATGGAGAGGTAGAGGGATAGAGGGGTAGAGGGATGGAGAGGTAGAGGGATGGAGGGGTAGAGGGATGGAGAGGTAGAGGGATGGAGAGGTAGAGGGATGGAGAGGTAGAGGGATGGAGAGGTAGAGGTATGGAGAGGTAGAGGGATGGAGAGGTAGAGGGATGGAGAGGTAGAGGGATGGAGGGGTAGAGGGATGGAGAGGTAGAGGGATGGAGAGGTAGAGGGATGGAGGGGTAGAGGGATGGAGAGGTAGAGGGTTAGAGAGGTAGAGGGATAGAGAGGTAGAGGGATAGAGGGATGGAGATGTAGAGGGATGGAGAGGTAGAGGGGATGGAGAGGTAGAGGGATGGAGAGGTAGAGTGATGGAGAGGTAGAGGGATAGAGGGATCGCCGAATAGAGGGACAGAGAGATGGATGGAGGGAGGGAGATATAGAAGTAGAGAGGGATATAGGGATGAGGGAGGGATAGAGGGAGGGAGGGATGGAGGGAGGGAGGGATAGAGGGAGGGAGGGATAGAGGGATGGAGAGGTAGATGGGTAGAGGGATGAAGAGGTAGAAGGATGGAGGGATGGATGTATAGAAGGACAGAGAGACGGAGGGAGGGACATAGGAAGGGATAGAGGGATGAGGGAGGGATAGAGGAAGGGAGGTAGGCAAGGAGGCACAGAGGGAGGAAGGGAGAGAGGCACAGAGGGAGGGAGGGATAGAGAGATGGAGAGGTAGAGGGATAGAGGGATGAGGGAGGGATAGAGGAAGGGAGGGAGGTAGGCAAGGAGGCACAGAGGGAGGGAGGGAGAGAGGCACAGAGGGAGGGAGGGATAGAGAGATGGAGAGGTAGAGGGATAGAGGGATGAGGGAGGGTTAGAGGGAGGGAGGGAGGTAGGCAAGGAGGCACAGAGGGAGGGAGAGAGGGATAGAGGGAGGGGAGTGGAGGATGCATACATAACACGATTAGCATACGAGACAAACACAAAGCAGCAGGCTACCGCCACAGTGACATGTACCAGAGGAGTCTCGGTGTGGGAAGAACAGGATCAGGACAAAATGATTTGGTCAGGTGGAAAATTACTAGTGATCAGCAGCCTATAAGATTAGAGCGAAGGTGGCAGTCGCATGCAGAAGCAGTAAGAACAGCAACAACGGTTAGTATGCAAGGGTTCATGCATTCCAAATGGCACCCTATTCCCTATTCAGTACACCACTTTAACCAGGGCCCAATGGGAATATAAGGAACAGAGGGTGCCATTCAGGACACATTGTCAGTATTCAATTACCAAACAATGACAGATGTCCGCCTTCATACAGGCAGACAAATTAGAATTTGTTTGACCAATTATTTGGGGCGAAAGAGCTGTTCTGATTGGTCAAAAAGACCAGTTAGTTGAAAAATAGATCAGAATTGGGCTGCCTGTGCAAACACTGCCCCCACTGAGCCTCTAAGGCCACTATTGCATTGCTAACCATGTGGGCTTGATCCTACTGTACGTTAACATTGCTTACCACGTGGGCTTGATCCTACTGTACGTTTGCATTGCTAACCATGTGGGCTTGATCCTACTGTACGTTTGTATTGCTAACCATGTGGGCTTGATCCTACTGTACGTTTGTATTGCTAACCATGTGGGCTTGATCCTACTTTACGTTTGCATTGCTAACCATGTGGGCTTGATCCTACTGTACGTTTGCATTGCTAACCATGTGGGCTTGATCCTACTGTACGTTTGCATTGCTAACCATGTGGGCTTGATCCTACTGTACGTTTGCATTGCTAACCATGTGGGCTTGATCCTACTGTACGTTTGCATTGCTAACCATGTGGGCTTGATCCTACTGTACGTTTGCATTGCTAACCATGTGGGCTTGATCCTACTGTACGTTTGCATTGCTAACCATGTGGGCTTGATCCTACTGTACGTTAACATTGCTTACCACGTGGGCTTGATCCTACTGTACGTTTGCATTGCTAACCATGTGGGCTTGATCCTACTGTACGTTTGTATTGCTAACCATGTGGGCTTGATCCTACTGTACGTTTGTATTGCTAACCATGTGGGCTTGATCCTACTGTACGTTTGCATTGCTAACCATGTGGGCTTGATCCTACTGTACGTTTGCATTGCTAACCATGTGGGCTTGATCCTACTGTACGTTTGCATTGCTAACCATGTGGGCTTGATCCTACTGTACGTTTGCATTGCTAACCATGTGGGCTTGATCTACTGTACGTTTGCATTGCTAACCATGTGGGCTTGATTCTACTGTATGTTTGCATTGCTAACCATGTGGACTTGATCCTACTGTACGTTTGTATTGCTAACCATGTGGGCTTGATCCTACTGTACGTTTGCATTGCTAACCATGTGGGCTTGATCCTACTGTACGTTTGCATTGCTAACCATGTGGGCTTGATCCTACTGTACGTTTGCATTGCTAACCATGTGGGCTTGATCCTACTGTACGTTTGCATTGCTAACCATGTGGGCTTGATCCTACTGTACGTTTGCATTGCTAACCATGTGGGCTTGATCCTACTGTACGTTTGCATTGCTAACCATGTGGGCTTGATCCTACTGTACGTTTGCATTGCTAACCATGTGGGTTTGATCTACTGTATGTTTGCATTGCTAACCATGTGGGCTTGATCCTACTGTACATTTGCATTGCTAACCATGTGGGCTTGATATACTGTACGTTTGCATTGCTAACCATGTGGGCTTGATCCTACTGTATGTTTGCATTGCTAACCATGTGGGCTTGATCTACTGTACGTTTGCATTGTTGAGGAAGCTACTCTAAACAACACAATTATTATTTTTTTTACCTTTATTTAACCAGGCAAGTCAGTTAAGAACACATTCTTATTTTCAATGAGGGTCTAGGCACAGTGGGTTAACTGCCTGTTCAGGGGCAGAATGACAGATTTGTACCTTGTCAGCTCGGGGGTTTGAACTCGCAACCTTCCGGTTACTAGTCCAACACTCTAACCACTAGGCTACCCTTCTCACAGGAAGAAGTTAAACCATACTAAAGATACCCTAACATAGTTTACTGAACTAAAGTTACTACTAAGCGGGGGGGAAAAAATCATCATATCTAAATCTGTATTTGTCATAGACTACAAATTGCAAGAACAGATTACTCTGGAGTCAGAGGTTAACTAAATGTCTAATGTAGCTAATTAAACACAAACACTGTTTTAAGTGAAAATTACACAGGTCAGATGAAGACAAAGGAGTTCTTTCCTATTCACAAGTATTGTGTAGCTCCATTAGTTAGCTACATCGCTACATGGCAAAACAGTATTGTGTAGTTCCAGTAGTTAGCTACATCGCTACATGGTAAAACAGTAGTGTGTAGGTCCAGTAGTTAGCTACACCGCTATATGGTAAAACAGTAGTGTGTAGTTCCAGTAGTTAGCTACACCACTACATGGTAAAACAGTAGTGTGTAGCTCCAGTAGTTAGCTATACCGCTACATGGTAAAATAGCAGTGTGTAGTTCCAGTAGTTAGCTATACCGCTACATGGTAAAACAGAAGTGTGTAGTTCCAGTAGTTAGCTACATCGCTACATGGTAAAACAGTAGTGTGTATTTCCAGTAGTTAGCTACAGCGCTACATGGTAAAATAGTAGTGTGTTGGTCCAGTAGTTAGCTACATCGCTACATGGTAAAACAGCAGTGTGTAGTTCCAGTAGTTAGCTACATCGCTACATGGTAAAACAGTAGTGTGTAGGTCCAGTAGTTAGCTACATCGCTACATGGTAAAACAGCAGTGTGTAGTTCCAGTAGTTAGCTATACCGCTACATGGTAAAACAGTAGTGTGTAGCTCCAGTAGTTAGCTACATCGCTACATGGTAAAACAGTAGTGTGTAGGTCCAGTAGTTAGCTACATCGCTACATGGTAAAACAGTAGTGTGTAGCTCCAGTAGTTAGCTACACCGCTACATGGTAAAACAGTATTGTGTAGTTCCAGTAGTTAGCTACAATGCTACATGGTAAAACAGTAGTGTGTAGGTCCAGTAGTTAGCTATACCGCTACATGGTAAAACAGCAGTGTGTAGTTCCAGTAGTTAGCTACAATGCTACATGGTAAAACACTAGTGTGTAGTTCCAGTAGTTAGCTATACCGCTCCATGGTAAAACAGCAGTGTGTAGTTCCAGTAGTTAGCTATACCGCTACATGGTAAAACAGTAGTGTGTAGCTCCAGTAGTTAGCTACACCGCTACATGGTAAAACAGTAGTGTGTAGTTCCAGTAGTTAGCTACACTGCTACATGGTAAAACAGCAGTGTGTAGTTCCAGTAGTTAGCTAAACCGCTACATGGTAAAACAGTGGTGTGTAGTTCCAGTAGTTAGCTACACTGCTACATGGTAAAACAGCAGTGTGTAGTTCCAGTAGTTAGCTACATCGCTACATGGTAAAACAGCAGTGTGTAGTTCCAGTAGTTAGCTACACCGCTACATGGTAAAACAGTAGTGTGTAGTTCCAGTAGTTAGCTACACTGCTACATGGCAATAAAGTAATTTTTTCCTGAATATACAACCACAATTTGAATTTATTTAAACTACCAGCGAACTACTGCAACATGTAGTTAAATTACTAGTTGAAGTATATGCAGTGGTTATTCTCATACTCTTTCAATGATGAACCAATTCACAGCAGCACAATACCAACACTGTAGCCTGCCAGGTTTCCAGCCTGCCAGGGTTTCAGCCTGCCAGGTTTTCAGACTGCCAGGTTTTGAGGCCGACTCCTTATCAGAAGCAAATACCAGGATTGCCCTGCAGAGCTTGGCAAAGGTCTCTCTCTCTCTCTCTGTTTCTCTCTGTTTCTCTCTGTTTCTCTCTCTGTTTCTCTCTCTCTCTCTCTCTCTCTCTCTCTCTCTCTCTCTCTCTCTCTCTCTCTCTCTCTCTCTCTCTCTCTCCCTCTCACAGAGGTATGTCAGGGAGAGCTGTAGACAAATCCAACAATATCTGGAGGTGTTATCTCGCTGCGGGGGATGAGAGAAAAGAGCTAAGGTGGTGCTCAGACACACTTCCTGCTTTAGCCTGTTGTAGTCTATCCTGAACCTGCAGATACACTGCCTGCTTTATCCTGTTGTAGTCTATCATGAACCTGCAGATATACTGCCTGCTTTAGCCTGTTGTAGTCTATCCTGAACCTGCAGATATACTGCCTGCTTTAGCCTGTTGTAGTCTATCCTGAACCTGCAGACACACTTCCTGCTTTAGCCTGTTGTAGTCTATCTATGTTAACCTGGTCGTTACAATACGACAACAACCTGGTCAGCTTCTAGAGCCATCTGGACCTCTGTTAACCTGGTCGTTACAATCAGACAACAACCTGGTCAGCTTCTAGAGCCATCTGGACCTCTGTTAACCAGCTGTCTGTCTGTTGGTCTGGGTTAACAGCTGTCTGTCTGTGGTAACAGCAGTCTGTATGTTGGTCTGTGGTAACAGCAGTCTGTCTGTTGGTCTGTGGTAACAGCAGTCTGTCTGTTGGTCTGTGGTAATAGCAGTCTGTCTGTGGTAACAGCAGTCCATCTGTTGGTCTGTGGTAACAGCAGTCCGTCTGTTGGTCTGTGGTAACAGCAGTCCGTCTGTGGTAACAGCAGTCTGTCTGTTGGTCTGTGGTAACAGCAGCCTGTATGTGGTAACAGCAGTCTGTCTGTTGGTCTGTGGTAACAGCAGCCTGTATGTGGTAACAGCAGTCTGTCTGTTGGTCTGTGGTAACAGCAGCCTGTATGTGGTAACAGCAGTCTGCCTGTTGGTCTGTGGTAACAGCAGTCTGTCTGTGGTAACATCAGCCTGTCTGTGGTAACAGCAGCAGGCCTGTGGTAACAGCAGCCTGTCTGTGGTAATAACAGTCTGCTTGTGGTAATAGCAGTCTGCCTGTTGGTCTGTGGTAACAGCAGCCTATCTGTGGTAACAGCACTCTGTATGTGTTAACAGCAGTCTGTCTGTGGTAACAGCAGTCTGTCTGTGGTAACAGCAGTCTGTCTGTTGGTATGTGGTAACAGCAGTCTGTCTGTTGGTCTGTGGTGACAGCAGCCTGTCTGTGGTAACAGCAGTCTGTCTGTGGTAACAGCAGTCTGTCTGTGGTAACAGCAGCCTGTCTGTGGTAACAGCAGTCTGTCTGTGGCAACAGCAGTCTGTCTGTGGTAACAGCAGTCTGCCTGTTGGTCTGTGGTAACAGCAGTCTGTATGTGGTAACAGCAGTCTGTCAGTGGTAACAGCAGTCTGTCTGTGGTAACAGCAGTCTGTCTGTGGTAACAGCAGCCTGTCTGTGGTAACAACAGTCTGCCTGTTGGTCTGTGGTAACAGCAGCCTGTCTGTGGTAACAGCAGTCTGTCTGTGGTAACAGCAGTCTGTCTGTGGTAACAGCAGTCTGTCTGTGGTAACATCAGTCTGTCTGTGGTAACAGCAGTCTGTCTGTGGTAACAGCAGCCTGTCTGTGGTAACAGCAGTCTGTCTGTGGTAACAGCAGTCTGTCTGTGGTAACAGCAGCCTGTCTGTGCTAACAGCAGTCTGTCTGTGGTAACAGCAGTATGTCTGTGGTAACAGCAGTCTGTCTGTGGTAACAGCAGCCTGTCTGTGGTAACAGCAGTCTGTCTGTGGTAACAGCAGTGTTTAATTGTGATTCTCCTTGTCAGATTGACTCACCTAGTCAGATATGTGATGTTCTCCATGAGACCAGATGACACCTGATGAATCCTTCACCTAGTCAGATATGTGATGTTCTCCGTGAGACCAGATGACACCTGATGAATCCTTCACCTAGTCAGATATGGGACAGTATTATTCAATAATGTGATCAGTGTTCAGTCAAGGAGATTATCGATCTCACCTTTTTAGTTTGATTTTGAAAATGCAAATGTGTAGATGATCGTCTCCTCTGATTTTCCTGTTACCCTCATTAGATGACATCTTCTACTTAATGTGTAGATGATCGTCTCCTCTGATCTTCCTGTTTCCCTCATTAGATGACATCTTCTACTTAATGTGTAGATGATCGTCTCCTCTGGTCTTCCTGTTTCCCTCATTAGATGACATCTTCTACTTAATGTGTAGATGATCGTCTCCTCTGATCTTCCTGTTTCCCTCATTTGATGACATCTTCTACTTAATGTGTAGATGATCGTCTCCTCTGATCTTCCTGTTTCCCTCATTAGATGACATCTTCTACTTAATGTGTAGATGATCGTCTCCTCTGATCTTCCTGTTTCCCTCATTAGATGACATCTTCTACTTAATGTGTAGATGATCGTCTCCTCTGATCTTCCTGTTTCCCTCATTTGATGACATCTTCGACTTAATGAACACATGTTCTTGTATTCTTCTCAGCTGTAATCTGTTGTTGCTTTATGCAGGTGAACAAATCTAAGTATTTTAACACATTCAAGAAAGATTAGAAAGAAAGAAAGTTGAATCCTAAACACGGACGACACCTGACAGACCTGAATCTAAACATGGATGACACCTGAATCTAAACATGGACGATACCTGACAGACCTGAATCTAAACATGGACGACACCTGACAGACCAGAATCTAAACATGGACGACACCTGACAGACCTGAATCTAACCAGGGACGACACCTGACAGACCTGAATCTAACCAGGGACGACACCTGACAGACCTGAATCTAACCAGGGACAACACCTGACAGACCTGAATCTAAACATGGACGACACCTGACAGACATGAATCTAAACAGGGACGACACCTAACAGACCTGAATCTAAACATGGACGACACCTGAATCTAAACACGGATGACACCTGACAGACCTGAATCTAAACATGGACGACACCTGACAGACCTGAATCTAAACATGGACGACACCTGAATCTAAACATGGATGACACCTGACAGACCTGAATCTAAACATGGACGACACCTGACAGACCAGAATCTAAACATGGACGACACCTGACAGACCTGAATCTAACCAGGGACGACACCTGACAGACCTGAATCTAACCAGGGACGACACCTGACAGACCTGAATCTAACCAGGGACAACACCTGACAGACCTGAATCTAAACATGGACGACACCTGACAGACATGAATCTAAACAGGGACGACACCTAACAGACCTGAATCTAAACATGGACGACACCTGAATCTAAACACGGATGACACCTGACAGACCTGAATCTAAACATGGACGACACCTGACAGACCTGAATCTAAACATGGACGACACCTGAATCTAAACATGGATGACACCTGACAGACCTGAATCTAAACATGGACGACACCTGACAGACCTGAATCTAAACATGGACGACACCTGACAGACCTGAATCTAAACAGGGACGACACCTGACAGACCTGAATCTAAACATGGACGACACCTGACAGACCTGAATCTAAACATGGACGACACCTGACAGACCTGAATCTAAACATGGACGACACCTGACAGACCTGAATCTAAACATGGACGACACCTGAATCTTAACAGGGACGACACCTGACAGACCTGAATCTAAACATGGACGACACCTGACAGACCTGAATCTAAACATGGACGACACCTGAATCTAAACATGGACGACATCTGACAGACCTGAATCTAAACATGGACGACACCTGAATCTAAACATGGACGACCCCTGACAGACCTGAATCTAAACATGGACGACACCTGACAGACCTGAATCTAAACATGGACGACACCTGAATCTAAACATGGACGACACCTGACAGACCTGAATCTAAACATGGACGACACCTGACAGACCTGAATCTAAACATGGACGACACCTGACAGACCTGAATCTAAACATGGACGACACCTGAATCTAAACATGGACGACACCTGACAGACCTGATTCTAAACATGGACGACACCTGACAGACCTGAATCTAAACATGGACGACACCTGAATCTAAACATGGACGACACCTGACAGACCTGAATCTAAACATGGACGACACCTGACAGACCTGAATCTAAACATGGACGACACCTGAATCTAAACAGGGACGACACCTGACAGACCTGAATCTAAACATGGACGACACCTGACAGAATCTAAACATGGATGACACCTGACAGACCTGAATCTAAACATGGACGACACCTGACAGACCTGAATCTAAACATGGACGACACCTGAATCTAAACATGGACGACACCTGACAGAATCTAAACATGGACGACACCTGACAGACCTGAATCTAAACAGGGACGACACCTGACAGACCTGAATCTAAACATGGACGACACCTGACAGACCTGAATCTAAACATGTACGACACCTGACAGACATGAATCTAAACATGGACGACACCTGACAGACCTGAATCTAAACAGGGACGACACCTGACAGGTCTGAATCTAAACATGGACGACACCTGAATCTAAACATGGACGACACCTGACAGACCTGAATCTAAACAGGGACGAC
>NW_022264710.1:275000-302500 GCF_002021735.2 Oncorhynchus kisutch
GGGCATCGAGTGGCCTTTTGTTACCACCACAGGAAATCCCATATAGACTGAGGATCTCACTGGAGCATGACCAAAGTGCCAGGCGGCGATAGGTAGGTACTTACGTGCTCGTGGTTTTACGTCCACAATTTGTCAGCTGGACTGTTCATACTTACGACCAACAGTGATTACCTTCCCGATGAGCAATTTAGTGTAAACTTACCTTGTCTTAGAAAAACAGGACAGCAGCCCCTCCCTGGTGACTGAAGCTAATACATTTGTACAGGCAGTATGTCAAACCCATCTGGGGGGGGGAGGACAGCAGCCCCTCCCTGGTGACTGAAGCCAATACATTTGTATGGGCAGCATGTCAACCCCATCTGGGGGGGGAGGACAGCAGCCCCTCCCTGGTGACTGAAGCCAATACATTTGTATGGGCAGCATGTCAACCCCATCTGGGGGGGGGGGGACAGCAGCCCCTCCCTGGTGACTGAAGCCAATACATTTGTATGGGCAGTATGTCAAACCCATCTGGGGGGGGACAGCAACCCCTCCCTGGTGACTGAAGCCAATACATTTGTATGGGCAGCATGTCAACCCCATCTGGGGGGGGGGGGACAGCAACCCCTCCCTGGTGACTGAAGCCAATACATTTGTACAGGCAGCATGTCAAACCCATCCACCGCCTGGCACAGAGAGAGAAACACACACAGCCTTTCAGAGGCCTCTTTCATTTCTGTCTGACACTCGTCACTTGACTTCTCCCCCCCCCCCCCCCACATACAATGCATTTCATTTCCAATTGTGAGACACTTAGATAAGACAATAGAGCCGGCGAGAGAGAGAGAGAGAGAGACAAGCTCTCCTGCCAATTGGAAGGTAAATGAGCTATTGTGATCACAAGGCCCCCTTTTTTGTCTCTATGGCGCGTCTCATAGAGAGTGAAGAACAAACCCGATAGATAGATGGCTGGAATATTGCTGTGGGCACAGGGCCTAAATGAACCAGCATTCAGGGTCAGTGAATCAGTGGTTGGAAAATGACAAGAGGGGGAGATAGCTAGTCAGACTGAATGTAAGCCAGACAATAATGAATAATATGGGCCAATCACTTTAAAGGAATATATATTAAAAAAAATATTATTCTATGTGTGTTATTATTAGCTATTTTTTTCTCTCACAATTATAGCAGATTGAGTGTGTTTAATTATATCACTTGAAGGGACAATACGTAATCAGGAGCTCTGAGGTTTTAAGTGACTGGAATAGACTACACAGCATGGCCTGGATAGACGGCAGCAGCCATTGTTTTGGACAAGAGGGGAGCTCCTTCCAGCCAATAACAAGAGCTATAAAAGCAAGGTTAAACTGATTGATGATCGATTCCAGGTTCTTATCTCCCCCCGGGGTTCTCTTCCTCCCCTCCCTCCCCTTTTTCTCTCCTCTGTCAATCCCAAATAATCTGCGTGGTATTTGAAAATCCTCGTTCTCGACCTAAAAGGTGGTTTTATCGGGGGGGGGGGGGGGTTCGTCATGAATACGGCACGTCTTTTGGTGGGGGCGGGGGGGGGGGGGGGGGGGGGGGTGAGTAAACACCTCATATTTGTACTTTCTCTATGTTTTAAGTCACGTTGCTTGGTAATTACACAAGATCGTAGCGACGTCGTCTTATATTGATACATGATTACTTCCGTATCAATCAACAGACAATTAGTAAGAATGAGCTGTGTTTCTTAAACATTCCTCGCCAGCTCTTAACGAGCTTCAGTTTGAATTGGCCTTAACACCCCCCCCCCCCCCCCCACACGACCCACCCACCACCTATACAGCAACAACACCCACTAGGAAGACAGCCAAGCCAGCCTGGCATACAGGTGAACCAAATCCCAACCAACAACAAGTCTGTTCCCTTCATGATAAAAAACCCTCCGCACGTTATTCCATTCTATTCTTTATCTCTCCTCTCTCTCCCTTTTTTTCCCAAGATGCAAGTTTAACTCACCACCCCCACTTCTCCATCCCCCCCCACCCCCTTTTGTAGTCTTTAGACAGTTTAAAATAACATTGCTCCCGAGATACCCTCCCATCAATCACATTTGGTCAGACAGCGACAGATTGATGGATGTCTGGCTTCTTCCCCAGCTACTGTTTGATCGTAGCACAGAAGCTAAACTGGTGACACGACGGAGATAAACGCCCAGGCTTTTAGATTACCATTCCAAGGTCATCGCGCCTGGCCATTTCAATTAGGGACTTTTTTTTCTCACAAGGCTAGATTTAGGAAAGGACGGGGGGGGTGAAGGGAGGGGGGGGTGAAGGGAGCGAGGGGGGGGGGGGGGGGTGAAGGGAGGGAGGGGGGGGGGGGGTTGCCATGTTCATCCAACGGCAAGCAGCTCACAGGAACAAAATGACTATTTAATGAGATTGTCATTCTTGATTGGGATTTAAAAGGGATGTGGAAGGGGGTTGTGAGGGCAACTTTAAACCTTGTAAGAAGAGAACCTCGCATTTACATATATTTTCCCTTGACACCTTTTATCTCGGCTTGAAGGTTGTTTTTTTGGGGGGGGGGGTCGGAAACACGTGTTCGGTACGAGGAAAATCACGTTCGCTGACGACCGGATTTCAAGGTGCCAAGCTGTTCGTCACGATTCACATTCAACTGAAGGGGATTTTTTTTCTCTAAATGCTGAACAAGCAGGAACATGTATTTCTGAGAAGGGAATAGTAATCAAACCAAGAATTTAGATTTGAAAGAGGGAAATTAGACCTGTCAGTCATATTGGCTCCAGCGTACCAGTTTAAACGTGAGGTGTTTTCTTTTGGTGTGAGGGGGGGGGGGGGGGGGGGGGTGACATTTGATTGTTGTGACTTGACATATGTCAGGCATGGAATGACATTAACCACTTTTAACACCCGACTCCACGTGTGTTGGTGATGGAGAACTGACATTCAAGGGTATAAGCCCAGGCACAGCTAAACATTTAAACTGTTGTGTACCAGCACAATAATACTGGAGGTACAAAGTACAACGCGAAGCCTCGGAGGGTACTAATTCAGCTTCCAGGAATGAATAACATAAGTACAGTAACCTATGGTAACGTCAGTACAGTAACCTATGGTAACATCAGTACAGTAGCCTATGTTAACATCAGAACAGTAACCAGTACAGTAACCTATGGTAACATCAGTACAGTAACCTATGGTAACATCAGTACAGTAACCTATGGTAACATCAGTACAGTAACCTATGGTAACATCAGTACAGTAACCTATGGTAACGTCAGTACAGTAACCTATGGTAACATCAGTACAGTAACCTATGGTAACGTCAGTACAGTAACCTATGGTAACATCAGTACAGTAACCTATGGTAACATCAGTACAGTAACCTATGGTAACGTCAGTACAGTAACCTATGGTAACGTCAGTACAGTAACCTATAGTAATGTCAGTACAGTAACCTATGGTAACGTCAGTACAGTAGCCTATGGTAACATCAGTACAGTAACCTATGGTAACATCAGTACAGTAACCTATGGTAACATCAGTACAGTAACCTATGGTAACGTCAGTACAGTAACCTATGGTAACATCAGTACAGTAACCTATGGTAACGTCAGTACAGTAACCAGTACAGTACAGTAACCTATGGTAACATCAGTACAGTAACCTATGGTAACATCAGTACAGTAACCTATGGTAACATCAGTACAGTAACCTATGGTAACGTCAGTACAGTAACCTATGGTAACATCAGTACAGTAACCTATGGTAACGTCAGTACAGTAACCAGTACAGTACAGTAACCTATGGTAACATCAGTACAGTAACCTATGGTAACATCAGTACAGTAACCAGTACAGTACAGTACAGTAACCTATGGTAATGTCAGTACAGTAACCTATGGTAACGTCAGTACAGTAACCTATGGTAACATCAGTACAGTAACCTATGGTAACGTCAGTACAGTAACCTATGGTAACGTCAGTACAGTAACCTATAGTAATGTCAGTACAGTAACCTATGGTAACGTCAGTACAGTAGCCTATGGTAACATCAGTACAGTAACCTATGGTAACATCAGTACAGTAACCTATGGTAACATCAGTACAGTAACCTATGGTAACGATAGTACAGTAACCTATGGTAACATCAGTACAGTAACCTATGGTAACGTCAGTACAGTAACCAGTACAGTACAGTAACCTATGGTAACATCAGTACAGTAACCTATGGTAACATCAGTACAGTAACCTATGGTAACATCAGTACAGTAACCTATGGTAACGTCAGTACAGTAACCTATGGTAACATCAGTACAGTAACCTATGGTAACGTCAGTACAGTAACCAGTACAGTACAGTAACCTATGGTAACATCAGTACAGTAACCTATGGTAACATCAGTACAGTAACCAGTACAGTACAGTACAGTAACCTATGGTAATGTCAGTACAGTAACCTATGGTAACGTCAGTACAGTAACCTATGGTAACATCAGTACAGTAACCTATGGTAACATCAGTACAGTAACCTATGGTAACATCAGTACAGTAACCTATGGTAACATCAGTACAGTAACCAGTACAGTACAGTAACCTATGGTAACATCAGTACAGTAACCTATGGTAACATCAGTACAGTAACCAGTACAGTACAGTACAGTAACCTATGGTAATGTCAGTACAGTAACCTATGGTAACGTCAGTACAGTAACCTATGGTAACATCAGTACAGTAACCTATGGTAACGTCAGTACAGTAACGTATGGTAACGTCAGTACAGTAACCTATGGTAACGTCAGTACAGTAACCTATGGTAACGTCAGTACAGTAACCTATGGTAACGTCAGTACAGTAATCTATGGTAACATCAGAACAGTAACCTATGGTAACGTCAGTACAGTAACCTATGGTAACGTCAGTACAGTAACCTATGGTAACGTCAGTACAGTAACCTATGGTAACGTCAGTACAGTAACCTATGGTAACATCAGAACAGTAACCTATGGTAACGTCAGTACAGTAACCTATGGTAATGTCAGTACAGTAACCTATGGTAACGTCAGTACAGTAACCTATGGTAACAGAGTGGGAGGGGCAGGTGGCTCAGATATTCAGCTGTTTGACACTGGACCACGTTACTGTGTGACAGAGTGAGGGGCTTTGCATAGGCACTTAGGTGTTTGTTTTGGCAGGGGAATAGATATATATATATTTTTTTGCCGGTTCCCATGTTTTTGAAAATAACGGTTCTTTTTCAGAACAGTATGGAGCACTCTTGTTTCCCTGGTTCATCTTCTGTTCATTGAAAAAATGTAATTATTTGTCTGGTTTTCATGTTGTGTTACCAGAACGGTTCCAAACCTGGATGGTTGTGACGCTCCTTTCAGGAAGCCCACTGAGACTACCGGTCAACAGACAACAATAGAAAGAACCCCCCCGTCTGCAGATTCAAACCATCTCATGATTCAGCAACAGAACTCCACAGCATGTAGAGCTGTAGAGAACATGCTTCGTTCACAAAGTGCATTATAAAGTACAGGCAGTACTGAGAGGATGTTATGTAAAAAAAAATCTAAAACTGTTGACGAAATGGATAAGAAATAGACCTACAGCTGAACAGCCAAAAAAAACACATCTCATGATTTTTGTTGTATGAAACTGTTATGCAAACGTAGGTCTCTCTCTCTCTCTCTCTCTCTCTCTCTCTCTCTCTCTCTCTCTCCCTCTCCCTCTCTCCCTCTCTCCCTCTCTCTCCCTCTCCCTCTCTCCCTCTCCCTCACCCTCACCCTCTCTCCCTCTCTCTCCCTCTCCCTCTCCCTCTCCCTCTCCCTCTCCCTCTCCCTCTCCCTCTCCCTCTCCTCTCTCTCCCTCTCCCTCTCCCTCTCCCTCTCCCTCTCCCTCTCCCTCTCTCTCCCTCTCCCTATCTCTCTCTCTCCCTCTCTCCCTCTCCCTCTCTATTTTAAATCTATTTTTAAAGCCTTTTACATCAGCATATGTCACAAAGTGCTTGTACAGTGAGCCAGCCTAAAACTCCAAACAGCAAGCGATACAGATGTAGAAGCACGGAAGCAACTCCTAGAAATGCAGAATCCTAGAGAGGAACAAGGCTCGGAGTCCTCTTTCTGACATGGCAGTGTGTTCTTTAAGGTGTTCTTCTGGCATGGCAGGGTGTCCTTTAAGATGTTCTTCTGGCATGGCAGGGTGTTCTTTAAGGTGTTCTTCTGGCATGGCAGGGTGTTCTTTAAGAGGTTCTTTAAGGTGTTCTTCTGGCATGGCAGGGTGTTCTTTAAGGTGTTCTTCTGACATGGCAGTGTGTTCTTTAAGGTGTTCTTCTGACATGGCAGTGTGTTCTTTAAGGTGTTCTTCTGGCATGGCAGTGTGTTCTTTAAGGTGTTCTTCTGGCATGGCAGGGTGTTCTTTAAGGTGTTCTTCTGGCATGGCAGAGGTCGAGTCAGCATTCAGAGGTCGAGTCAGCATTCAGAGGTCGAGTCAGCATTCAGAGGTCGAGTCAGCATTCAGAGTTCGAGTCAGCATTCAGAGGTCGAGTCATCATTCAGAGGTCGAGTCAGCATTCAGGGGTCGAGTCAGCATTCAGAGGTCGAGTCAGCATTCAGAGGTCGAGACAGCATTAAGAGGTCGAGTCAGCATTCAGAGGTCGAGTCAGCATTCAGAGGTCGAGTCAGCATTCAGAGGTTGAGACAGCATTAAGAGGTCGAGACAGCATTCAGAGGTCGAGTCAGCATTCAGAGGTCGAGTCAGCATTCAGAGGTCGAGTCAGCATTCAGAGGTCGAGTCAGCATTCAGAGGTCGAGTCAGCATTCAGAGGTTGAGACAGCATTCAGAGGTCGAGACAACATTCAGAGGTCGAGACAGCATTCAGAGGTCGAGTCAGCATTCAGAGGTCGAGCCAGCATTAAGAGGTCGAGACAGCATTCAGAGGTCGAGTCAGCATTCAGAGGTCGAGACAACATTCAGAGGTCGAGACAGCATTCAGAGGTCGAGTCAGCATTCAGAGGTCGAGACAGCATTCAGAGGTCGAGTCAGCATTAAGAGGTCGAGACAGCATTCAGAGGTCGAGTCAGCATTCAGAGGTCGAGTCAGCATTCAGAGGTCGAGACAGCATTCAGAGGTCGAGACAGCATTCAGAGGTCGAGACAACATTCAGAGGTCGAGACAGCATTCAGAGGTCGAGTCAGTATTCAGAGGTCGAGAAAGACTTCAGAGTTCGCGACAGCGTTCAGAGGTCGAGGTCGAGACAGCATTCAGAGTTCGAGACAGCATTCAGAGAGAGAGAGAGAGAGAGAGATCGAGAGAACGAGAGAACGAGAGAGAGAGAGCGAGAGAGGGAGTAGAGAGAGACAGAGAGAGCGAGAGGCAAAGAGAGAGCGAGAGAGAGAGAGAGAGAGCGAGTAGAGAGTGACAGAGACAGAACGAGAGAGGGAAATAGTGATAGCGAGAGAGTGATAGAGAGAGAGCTTTGTGGTTTATATTCAGCCTTGTCTCAGGGTAGTCAATTGGTGGTCTGTTGATGTCCCTCTAATGGTGTGGGGTCATTGCCTTGACAAAGTGGGTGGGGTTATAACCTGCCTGGTTTGCCCTGTCTGGGGATATCGTTGAACAGGGCCACAGTGTCCCCAAGCCCCCCCCATCTCTGCATCCAGTATCTATTCTGCAAAAGTCTATGTGCCAGGGGGCTAGGGTCAGTCTGTTATATTTCTTGTAATTCTCCTGTCTTATCTGGTGTCCAGTGTGAATTTAGGTTCTCTAGGATCATGCATCAGGACTATCTGGCCTGATGACTCCTGGCTGTCCCCAGTCCACCTGGCCGTGCTGCTGCTCCAGTTTCAACTGTTCTGCCTGCGGCTGTGGAACCCTGACCTGTTCGAAAGACATGCTGCTTCCGTCTCTCTGTCTCTCTCTCTCTCTCTCTGTCTCTCTCTCTCTCTCTCTCTCTGTCTCTCTCTGTCTCTCTGTCTCTCTCTGTCTCTCTCTGTCTCTCTCTCTGTCTCTCTGTCTCTCTCTCTGTCTCTCTCTCTGTCTCTCTCTCTCTCTCTCTCTCTCTCTCTCTCTCTCTCTCTCTCTTCCAGTCTCAGTCTCAGTCTCAGTCTCTCTCTCTCTCTCTCTCTCTCTCTCTCTCTCTCTCTCTCTCTCTCTCTCTCTCTCTCTCTCTCTGTCTCTCTCTCTCTCTGTCTCTGTCTCTCTATCTCTCCTAGAAGAATGAGGCCCAGTGCTTTTGATCCGTTTAAATTGACTGAGAAATAAATCCAACCCACAAGCAGATGATTATAATGAAGTATATTGCCAGTCACTGTAAGGGGTGTGGTGTCTAAACTCATACATTTAATGAACACTAACTGCGAAGGAGATCCGCACGAGAAGAAGGGATGTGATTCTGTTTAGCTGTCTGACTAAAGCCCCAAGCTGACTGTCCCTGCCTACACATCCTGGTTTAACATCAGGGTTTAGTATAAATATGAGCTGGTTTCTAATGATTAAAGCGAGATCAATAGAGGCTGATTTGCCTTTAGTTGCCTTGACGGGAGTGACAGGACAAATGCTTCTTCAAAGACCTGGCTGACTGTTCGAGGGAGGACGGGCCACGGTAGAACTTACACAGCGGGTTTGTTAAAATCCGGATTGATCTGACGGGGTAAATTGGTGTTGGAGGCACGATCCCCTCCGTTCCGTTCTTTATAGAAGATATATTTACAAGGAAAGAAGTCTGTTACTACTTTACATCTTCAGCTTGAATTCAGATCCCTCCCCTCCTCACAAAACAACTCTAAAATATTCATGAACTGCAGACTCAGCGGAGGCCAGCTGACCCAGCTACCAAATACTTCTAATAAACAGGGTTATGTGACACTCTGACCCAGCTACCAAACCCTTCTAATAAACAGGGTTTTACTTCACTCTGACCCAGCTACCAAACCCTTCTAATAAACAGGGTTATCTGACACTCTGACCCAGCTACCAAACCCTTCTAATCAACAGGGTTGTACTTCACTCTGACCCAGCTACCAAATACTTCTAATCAACAGGGTTGTAGGGCAACAGCACTACACAGTGCCTCTGCTTCGTCTGCTTTGTCTGCTTCCTCTGCTTCCTCTGCTTCGTCTGCTTCCTCTGCTTCGTCTGCTTCCTCTGCTTCGTCTGCTTCCTCTGCTTCGTCTGCTTCCTCTGCTTCCTCTGCTTCCTCTGCTTCCTCTGCTTCCTCTGCTTCCTCTGCTTCGTCTGCTTTGTCTGCTTTGTCTGCTTCCTCTGCTTCCTCTGCTTCGTCTGCTTCCTCTGCTTCCTCTGCTTCCTCTGCTTCGTCTGCTTCCTCTGCTTCCTCTGCTTCCTCTGCTTCGTCTGCTTCCTCTGCTTCCTCTGCTTCCTCTGCTTCGTCTGCTTCGTCTGCTTCCTCTGCTTCCTCTGCTTCAACCCAGAGATGCAAATAGATACATATTAACATGACTCGTCTCACTGGGTAAAACATGCCTGGACATATTTTAATATGCTTTTCTGACACTGATTTAAAGCCTAATGATACTCGCAAGATGAACCGTTAGGCCTCTAGCAATGCTTAATGAAGTTCAGAACCAATTCACGTCTGTGGCAATAAGACTCTCTGGGCCTTTAATCCTTTAATATGGACGTTACAAAGAAACAAACACAAACGTTTGTTTGTTCTGAAACACTTGGGACGTCCAGCTGCTGTATATGTTGTTGTTGTTATGTTGTTGTTGTTATGTTGTTGTTATGTTGTTGTTATGTTGTTGTTCTTTAACCTGTTTTAACCTTTGACCCCTTTTTTAAATATTTTTTTTTTCCGGTTCATTTTCAAAGGACTTCACTGACAACGCCCCCGGCCCCACGCCCCCGGCCCCACGCCCCCGGCCCCACGCTCCCGGCTCCACGCCCCCGGCCCCACGCCCCCGGCCCCACGCTCCCGGCCCCACGCCACCGGCCCCACGCCACCCTCTCAGCCAGACATTCAGTTACCATGGATATTCCATCTGGTGTGGAGGGAAACAGCTCACTGACAACGCACGCCCCCGGCCCCACGCCCCCGGCCCCACGCCCCCGGCCACCCGCCACCCTCTCAGCCAGACATTCAGTTACCATGGATATTCCATCTGGTGTGGAGGGAAACAGCTCACTGACAACGCACGCCACCAGCCACCCTCTCCACATCTCTTCAGGTAACTGCAGCATGGTATCAGTCCGTTGATTACCTAGACAACACATCCGTTGATTACCTAGACAACACATCCGTTGTCGTCCACATTGGGCTTTTTAAAGTTTTGATGTTTTTTGGGGGGGGGGATCAAAATATATCAAGCGTTTCCTGAAAGTGGGCCTAGATCCTATGTGTTTGGCTAGTTAGTTAGTTGGTGTGTGGGTGGGTGGGTTGGTTAGTTAGTTAGTTGGTTAGTTAGTTAGTTGGTTATCTGGTTAGTTGGTTAGCTGATTAGTTAGTTAGTTAGTTAGTTACTTGGTTAGTTAGTTAGTTAGTTATCTGGTTAGTTAGTTAGTTAGTTAGTTAGTTAGTTAGTTAGTTAGTTGGTTAGTTGGTTAGTTGGTTAGTTGGTTAGTTGGTTAGTTGGTTAGTTGGTTAGTTAGTTAGTTGGTGGTTAGTTAGTTAGTTGGTTAGTTAGATGGTTGGTTGGTTGGTTAGTTAGATGGTTGGTTAGTTAGTTAGTCGGTCCGTCAGTCCGTCAGTTAGTTAGTTAGTTGGTTGGTTGGTTAGTTTGGGGAATTGACTTCATGTTACTATTTCATTCCACTGCTTTTCAATCTGAAGGGTGTTTTCATGTGTAGAACTCATTCTGAAATGAGATGCAGTTTGGGTTTCCTGTAACCCATCGAAGTCTTTGATGCCCAATTATGTAAACAAGCTTTAATAAGTAAACAGAGAGCAGCCACTGCAGTGGTGGATCTGATTAAGACCCTGTGGTCAAAATGTCAGCACTTTATATCAAAGACATCGGATCAAAGAAGACCGGACTCCTCTGTTACCTCTCTCTCTGTCTCTCTCTGTCTCTCTGTCTCTCTCTGTCTCTCTCTCTGTCTCTGTCTCTCTCTGTCTCTCTCTGTCAACTCTCTCTCTGTCAACTCTCTCTCTGTCTCTCTCTCTCTCTTTGTCTCTCTCTGTCTGTCTGTCTGTCTGTCTCTCTCTCTCTCTCTCTCTCTCTCTCTCTCTCTCTCTCTCTCTCTCTCTCTCTCTCTCTCTCTCTCTCTCTGTGTCTCTGTCTCTCTGTCTCTCTCTCTCTCTATGTCTCTATATCTCTCTGTCTCTCTGTCTCTCTGTCTCTCTCTCTGTCTCTCTATGTCTGTGTCTCTCTGTCTCTCCCTGTCTCTCTCTCTCTGTCTCTCTATGTCTGTCTCTCTCTGTCTCTCTGTCTCTCTCTCTCTGTCTCTCTCTCTTTCTCTCTCTATGTCTCTCTATGTCTGTCTCTCTCTCTCTATGTCTCTCTATGTCTGTGTCTCTCTCTGTCTCTCTGTCTCTCTCTCTCTATGTCTCTCTATGTCTGTGTCTCTCTGTGTCTCTCTGTGTCTCTCTGTGTGTCTCTCTCTCTCTCTCTCTCTCTCTCTCTCGCTCCATCATTCAGGCTTGAATAAATGCATATTTCCCACTCCCCCTAATATTAATGATGAGTAGCTTGTCTTGGCCCAGTAGAGAGTCTCTTAAAGTCCAGGGGACCAGAGAAGAAGAAGGCTTACTGGATCCTGTAGGATCAGGGATACTATCAGGCTCAACCAATCAGGGGGGCTGTGTTGACGACAAACGTTGTAGCCTAATTACAAGAGCCAATCAATCAGTCATCCTTTAGGTTACGTAAATGAAACACTTAGCTGAGTAAAAAACAATGTTAAAAAGGAATCCAGAAATACTTACTGTATGGTTATCATCACACTATCTTTTGGTGGGGTGGGGGGGGGGGGCAACTCAGTGTACAGTTGATGATTTCCCAGGACATGTTCACTTTCTCCTCTCTATATCTATTCTCCTATCTATATCTATTCTCTCTATATCTATTCTCCTCTCTATATCTATTCTCCTCTCTATATCTATTCTCCTCTCTATATCTATTCTCCTCTCTATATCTATTCTCCTCTCTATATCTATTCTCCTCTCTATATCTATTCTCTCTATATCTATTCTCCTCTCTATATCTATTCTCCTCTCTATATCTATTCTCCTCTCTATATCTATTCTCCTCTCTATATCTATTCTCCTCTCTATATCTATTCTCCTCTCTATATCTATTCTCCTCTCTATATCTATTCTCTCTATATCTATTCTCCTCTCTATATCTATTCTCCTCTCTATATCTATTCTCCTCTCTATATCTATTCTCCTCTCTATATCTATTCTCCTCTCTATATCTACTCTCCTCTCTATATGTATTCTCCTCTCTATATCTATTCTCTCTATATACTATTCTCCTCTCTATATCTATTCTCCTCTCTATATCTATTCTCCTCTCTATATCTATCTCCTCTCTATCTATTCTCCTCTCTATATCTACTCTCCTCTCTATATCTATTCTCCTCTCTATATCTATTCTCTCTATATCTATTCTCCTCTCTATATCTATTCTCTCCTATATCTATTCTCTCTCTCTATATCTATTCTCCTCTCTATATCTATTATCCTCTATATCTATTCTCCTCTCTATATCTATTCTCTCTATATCTATTCTCCTCTCTATCTATTCTCTCTATATCTATTCTCCTCTCTATATCTATTCTCTCTATATCTACTCTCCTCTCTATATCTATTCTCCTCTCTATATCTATTCTCCTCTCTATATCTATTCTCTCTATATCTATTCTCCTCTCTATATCTATTCTCTCTATATCTACTCTCTTCTCTATATCTATTCTCTCTCTATATCTATTCTCCTCTCTATATCTATTCTCCTCTCTATATCTATTCTCTCTATATCTATTATCCTCTATATCTATTCTCCTCTCTATATCTATTCTCTCTATATCTATTCTCCTCTCTATATCTATTCTCCTCTCTATATCTATTATCCTCTATATCTATTCTCCTCTTCTATATCTATTCTCTCTATATCTATTCTCTCTATATATCTCTCTATATCTATTCTCCTCTCTATATCTATTCTCTCTATATCTATTCTCCTCTCTATATCTATTCTCCTCTCTATATCTATTCTCCTCTCTATATCTATTCTCTCTATATCTATTCTCCTCTCTATATCTATTCTCCTCTCTATATCTATTCTCTCTATATCTATTCTCCTCTCTATATCTATTCTCTCTATATCTACTCTCTTCTTCTATATCTATTCTCCTCTCTATATCTATTCTCCTCTCTATATCTATTCTCCTCTCTATATCTATTCTCTCTATATCTATTCTCCTCTCTATATCTATTCTCCTCTCTATATCTATTCTCCTCTCTTATCTATTCTCTCTATATCTTTCTCCTCTCTATATCTATTCTCCTCTCTATATCTATTCTCCTCTCTATATCTATTCTCCTCTCTATATCTATTCTCCTCTCTATATCTACTCTCCTCTCTATAATCTATTCTCCTCTCTATATCTATTCTCCTCTCTATATTATTCTCCTCTCTAACTATTCTCCTCTCTATATCTATTCTCCTCTCTATATCTATTCTCCTCTCTATTATTCTCTCCTAATCTATTCTCTCTCTATATCTATTCTCCTCTCTATATCGATTTCTCTCTGTATCTATTCTCCTCTCTATATCTATTTCTCTCTATATCTATTCTCCTCTCTATATCTATTCTCTCTCTATATCTATTCTTCTATATCTATTCTCCTCTCTATATCTATTTCTCCTCTCTATATCTTTTCTCCTCTCTATATCTATTCCTCTATATCTATTCTCCTCTCTATATCTTTCTCTCTATATCATCCTCTCTAATATCTATTCTCCTCTCTATATCTATCTCCTCTCTATATTTCTCTATATCTATTCCTCTCTATATCTATTCTCTCTCTATATCTATTCTCTCTATATCTATTCTCCTCTCTATATCTATTCTCTCTCTATATCTATCTCCTCTTATATCTATTCTCCTCTATATCTATTCTCCTCTCTATATCTATTCTCCTCTCTATATCTATTCTCCTCTCTATATCTATTCTCCTCTCTATATCTATTCTCCTCTATATCTATTCTCCTCTCTATATCTATTCTCCTCTCTATATCTATTCTCCTCTCTATATCTATTCTCTCTATATCTATTCCCTCTCTATATCTATTCTCTCTATATCTATTCACTCTATATCTATTCTCCTCTCTATATCTATTCTCCTCTCTATATCTATTCTCCTCTCTATATCTTTCTCCTCTCTATATCTATTCTCTCTATATCTATTCTCCTCTCTATATCTATCTCCTCTCTATATCTATTCTCCTCTCTATATCTATTCTCCTCTCTATATCGATTCTCTATTCCTCTCTATATCTATTCTCCTCTCTATATCTATTCTCCTCTCTATATCTACTCTCCTCTCTATATGTATTCTCCTCTCTATATCTATTCTCTCTATATCTATTCTCCTCTCTATATCTATTCTCCTCTCTATATCTATTCTCCTCTCTATATCTATCCTCCTCTCTATATCTTACTCTCCTCTCTATATCTACTCTCCTCTCTATATCTATTCCTCTCTATATCTATTCTCTCTATCTCTATCTATCTCTATATCTCCTCTCTATATCTATTCTCCTCTCTATATCTATTCTCCTCTCTATATCTATTATCCTCTATATCTATTCTCCTCTCTATATCTATTCTCTCTATATCTATTCTCCTCTCTATATCTATTCTCTCTATATCTATTCTCCTCTCTATATCTATTCTCTCTATATCTACTCTCCTCTCTATATATTATTCTCCTCTCTATATCTATTCTCCTCTCTATATCTATTCTCTCTATATCTATTCTCCTCTCTATATCTATTCTCTCTATATCTACTCTCTTCTCTATATCTATTCTCCTCTCTATATCTATTCTCCTCTCTATATCTATTCTCCTCTCTATATCTATTCTCTCTATATCTATTATCCTCTATATCTATTCTCCTCTCTATATCTATTCTCTCTATATCTATTCTCCTCTCTATATCTATTCTCCTCTCTATATCTATTATCCTCTATATCTATTCTCCTCTCTATATCTATTCTCTCTATATCTATTCTCCTCTCTATATCTATTCTCCTCTCTATATCTATTCTCTCTATATCTATTCTCCTCTCTATATCTATTCTAATCTCTATATCTATTCTCCTCTCTATATCTATTCTCTCTATATCTATTCTCCTCTCTATATCTATTCTCCTCTCTATATCTATTCTCTCTATATCTATTCTCCTCTCTATATCTATTCTCTCTATATCTACTCTCTTCTCTATATCTATTCTCCTCTCTATATCTATTCTCCTCTCTATATCTATTCTCCTCTCTATATCTATTCTCTCTATATCTATTCTCCTCTCTATATCTATTCTCCTCTCTATATCTATTCCTCTCTATATCTATTCTCCTCTCTATATCTATTCTCCTCTCTATATCTATTCTCCTCTCTATATCTATTCTCCTCTCTATATCTATTCTCCTCTCTATATCTACTCTCCTCTCTATATCTATTCTCCTCTCTATATCTATTCTCCTCTCTATATCTATTCTCCTCTCTATATCTATTCTCCTCTCTATATCTACTCTCCTCTCTATATCTATTCTCCTCTCTATATCTATTCTCCTCTCTATATCTATTCTCCTCTCTATATCTATTCTCTCTATATCTATTCTCCTCTCTATATCTATTCTCCTCTCTATATCTATTCTCCTCTCTATATCTATTCTCCTCTCTATATCTATTCTCCTCTCTATATCTACTCTCCTCTCTATATCTATTCTCCTCTCTATATCTATTCTCCTCTCTATATCTATTCTCCTCTCTATATCTACTCTCCTCTCTATATCTATTCTCCTCTCTATATCTATTCTCCTCTCTATATATCTATTCTCCTCTCTATATCGATTCTCTCTGTATCTATTCTCCTCTCTATATCTCTTCTCCTCTCTATATCTATTCTCCTCTCTATATCTATTCTCCTCTCTATATCTATTCTCTCTATATCTATTCTCCTCTCTATATCTATTCTCCTCTCTATATCTATTCTCCTCTCTATATCTATTCTCTCTATATCTATTCTCCTCTCTATATCTATTCTCCTCTCTATATCTATTCTCCTCTCTATATCTATTCTCTCTATATCTATTCTCCTCTCTATATCTATTCTCCTCTCTATATCTATTCTCTCTATATCTATTCTCCTCTCTATATCTATTCTCTCTATATCTACTCTCCTCTCTATATCTATTATCCTCTATATCTATTCTCCTCTCTATATCTATTCTCTCTATATCTATTCTCCTCTCTATATCTATTCTCCTCTCTATATCTATTCTCCTCTCTATATCTATTCTCCTCTCTATATCTATTCTCCTCTCTATATCTATTCTCTCTATATCTATTCTCCTCTCTATATCTACTCTCCTCTCTATATCTATTCTCCTCTCTATATCTATTCTCCTCTCTATATCTATTCTCCTCTCTATATCTATTCTCCTCTCTATATCTATTCTCCTCTCTATATCTATTCTCTCTATATCTATTCTCCTCTCTATATCTATTCTCCTCTCTATATCTATTCTCCTCTCTATATCTATTCACTCTATATCTATTCTCCTCTCTATATCTATTCTCCTCTCTAAATCTATTCTCTCTATATCTATTCTCCTCTCTATATCTATTCTCCTCTCTATATCTATTCTCCTCTCTATATCTATTCTCCTCTCTATATCTATTCTCCTCTCTATATCTATTCTCCTCTCTATATCTATTCTCCTCTCTATATCTACTCTCTCTATATCTATATAAACCCTTTAACCAAATAGAGGTAGTGTATCATGTTGAAAGAACAAACTGGGGGGGGGGGGGCATTAAAGTCCATCCAACCTTGGTAAATGTTCCCTACTATGTATATGTGTGTGTGGACACTGTAAAGTGTGTGAAACCATCCCTCGCTCCCTGCAAGTTGTCCATAAAAAGGCTACGTCCCAATCGACTGCCTGTGCCTTGTCGAAGGTAGTGCACTACAGAAGGGTATAAGGGGGAGGGGGGGGCGTTTGGGATGCGGTCAATGGGCTGGATGTGGTAGTGGTAGTGACGCTGGAGGAACCTAAACTGTGACCACATTCTCCAGACCACATGCCACTATCCTCTAGAGGGGCTGAGGTAGAGCGGGGTTTGTGAGACGAGGGTGGATCCCGGAAGGTTCCGGGGAGGGGGGGGGGGGTATTTTATACAACTACGTCTGTAGAGGCCCAGATAGTTTGAGCTACAAAATATTAATAGCTGTTTATGCTTTGCTCTACGATGCTCACAAGTAGTATAAGTATAAGTATAGGGTTTATATTAGAGTCTAGTATAAGGGACTTTTCTACATAGAAGACCATAGTAAATCCCAGGTCATAGTGTCTATAATACTGTAAGGGGTTCTTCTACATAGTAGACCATAGTAAATCCCAGGACATAGTGTCTATAATACTGTAAGGGGTTCTTCTACATAGATCATAGTAAATCCCAGGTCATAGTGTCTATAATACTGTAAGGGGTTCTTCTACATAGACCATAGTAAATCCCAGGACATAGTATCTATAATACTGTAAGGGGTTCTTCTACATAGATCATAGTAAATCCCAGGTCATAGTGTCTATAATACTGTAAGGGGTTCTTCTACATAGTAGACCATAGTAAATCCCAGGACATAGTGTCTATAATACTGTAAGGGGTTCTTCTACATAGATCATAGTAAATAGCAGGACATAGTGTCTATAATACTGTCAGGGGTTCTTCTACATAGATCATAGGAAATCCCAGGTCACTTCACTGTGAGGCTTAATATAAGGGCTGGACAAATGCAAGTCAGATAAATAAAAATATGATTTTCGCTGGACTCAGGATTGATAGGGTTAAGTCTTGATGAACTCACGTTAATCTTACCTTGTTTTTAAATCTTGATGAACTCACGTTAATCCTACCTTGTGTTTAAGTCTTGATGAACTCACGTTAATCCTACCTTGTGTTTAAGTCTTGATGAACTCACGTTAATCCTACCTTGTGTTTAAGTCTTGATGAACTCACGTTAATCCTACCTTGTTTTTAAGTCTTGATGAACTCACATTAATCCTACCTTGTGTTTAAGTCTTGATGAACTCACGTTAATCCTACCTTGTGTTTAAATCTTGATGAACTCACGTTAATCCTACGTTGTGTTTAAGTCTTGATGAACTCATGTAAATCCTACCTTGTGTTTAAGTCTTGATGAACTCACGTTAATCCTACCTTGTGTTTAAGTCTTGATGAACTCACGTTAATCCTACCTTGTGTTTAAGTCTTGATGAACTCACGTTAATCCTACCTTGTGTTGAAGTCTCGACATTGCTTTATATGCCACAGCATAACAATGACACTGGCTGTGTCCCAAACAGAACCCTATTCTCTATATTGTGGCTCTGGTCCCATAGGGCTCAGGTCAAACCTAGTGCACTATTTAGGGAACAGTGTGCCATTTGGGATTTAATAAGACATTGTGAATGAGGCTGGTATTGTCTTTTCTGCCTAAACTTACAGTGTGAAATGATGAATGAAGGTTGTGTGATTTATTGATGAGACCAACTACCAAAGCGAGTGTGTTTTGGCCCCGGGCAGATCTCAGGGCTATAACCAGTTATAACAAATATAAAAGACCAACCAAAAGAAATGATGTTGAGTTTCAAGCTATCCATAACAAATGAGATTCCTTCTTTTGATTTTTTCTACCTCAGAAAGAGCGAACAATAATTGACTTCATGGCATTGAAATGTTCTTTATTTTCTGAAGCAAAAATATTACTAATAACTATCAAAATATATTTTGGTAAAGTAAAAAAAGATCAATCTTGAGAGTTTTGTGAAGTATATCGTCGCCTTTGTTCTTTCTGTGATAATCCACTGCGTATGATTTAAGCATATGTTTCAGTCCAAGGTTATTAGGCAAATCAGACTGTCACGATCGTTGTTGTTATGGATGAGACCAAGGCTCAGCGTGAGATGAAAACATCTTCTTATTTAATGAAACTAAGAACATTTAAACAAACTTACAAAACGAACGTGAAGCTATATATGATAAGTGCAGACACAGACAACTAACACATAGACAATAACCCACGGAATATACAAGGAATATGGCTGCCTGTAACGGTTTTCTAGGTGTGAAGGAGAGTCGGACCAAAATGCGGCGTGTAGATTACGATTCATGTTTAATGACAAACACACTAAACACAAACACTACAAACCAATAAACGTACTGAACGTAACGAAAACCGAAACAGCCTATACTAGTGTAAACTAACACAGAGACAGGAACAAGGACACTAAGGACAATCACCCACGAAACACTCAAAGAATATGGCTGCCTAAATATGGTTCCCAATCAGAGACAACGATAAACACCTGCCTCTGATTGACATACATAACAACTAGACTAGTTAAACACCCATAAACATACATAACACCTAGACTAGTTAAACACCCATAGACATACATAACACCTAGACTAGTTAAACACCATAGACATACATAACACCTAGACCAGTAAACACCCATAGACACCCATAACACCTAGACTAGTTAACACCCATAGACATACACAACACCTAGACTAGAAAACACCCATAGACATACATAACACCTAGACTAGTTAAACAACCATAGACACCCATAACACCTAGACTAGTTAACACCCATAGACATACACAACACCTAGACTAGAAAACACCCATAGACACCCATAACACCTAGACTAGTTAACACCCATAGACATACACAACACCTAGACTAGTAAACACCCATAGACATACACAACACTTAGACTAGTTAAACACCCATAGAAATACACAACACCTAGACTAGTTAACACCCATAGACATACACAACACCTAGACTAGTAAACACCCATAGACACCCATAACACCTAGACTAGTTAACACCCATAGACATACACAACACCTAGACTAGTAAACACCCATAGACACCCATAACACCTAGACTAGTTAACACCCATAGACATACACAACACCTAGACTAGTAACACCCATAGACACCCATAACACCTAGACTAGTTAAACACCCATAGACATACATAACACCTAGACTAGTTAACACCCATAGACATACACAACACCTAGACTAGTAAACACCCAAAGACACCCATAACACCTAGAAAACAAAGGATACTAAGGTCAGGGTGTGACAGTTGGATAGCTTTAGCCAGCTAGCTAGCATAAATAGACCAAAAGAATACTAAGGTCAGGGCGTGACAGTTGGATAGCTTTAGCCAGCTAGCTAGCATAAATAGACCAAAAGAATACTAAGGTCAGGGCGTGACAGTTGGATAGCTTTAGCCAGCTAGCTAGCATAAATAGACCAAAAGAATACTAAGGTCAGGGCGTGACAGTTGGATAGCTTTAGCCAGCTAGCTAGCATAAATAGACCAAAAGAATACTAAGGTCAGGGCGTGACAGTTGGATAGCTTTAGCCAGCTAGCTAGCATAAATAGACCAAAAGAATACTAAGGTCAGGGCGTGACAGTTGGATAGCTTTAGCCAGCTAGCTAGCATAAATAGACCAAAAGAATACTAAGGTCAGGGCGTGACAGTTGGATAGCTTTAGCCAGCTAGCTAGCATAAATAGACCAAAAGAATACTAAGGTCAGGGCGTGACAGTTGGATAGCTTTAGCCAGCTAGCTAGCATAAATAGACCAAAAGAATACTAAGGTCAGGGCGTGACAGTTGGATAGCTTTAGCCAGCTAGCTAGCATAAATAGACCAAAATAATACTAAGGTCAGGGCGTGACACAGACACTATGTGATACAGTACATTTAAGATTCATGTGTTACTCAACACAACAATAACGCCATCAAAACCCTACGCGAATATGACAATCACTATGGGTGTTTACTAGTCTAGGGGTTGTGTATTTCTATGGGTGTTAACTAGTCTAGGGGTTGTGTATTTCTATGGGTGTTCGCTAGTCTAGGGGTTGTGTATTTCTATGGGTGTTAACTAGTCTAGGGGTTGTGTATTTCTATGGGTGTTAACTAGTCTAGGGGTTGTGTATTTCTATGGGTGTTAACTAGTCTAGGGGTTGTGTATTTCTATGGGTGTTAACTAGTCTAGGGGTTGTGTATTTCTATGGGTGTTAACTAGTCTAGGTGTTGTGTATTTCTATGGGTGTTGCCTAGTCTAGGTGTTATGTATGTCTATGGGTGTTTAACTAGTCTAGGTGTTATGTATGTCTATGGGTGTTTAACTAGTCTAGGTGTTGTGTATGTCGAAACGCGAATATGACAATCACAGTCAAAGTTGTACAGAAAAACATGTCACAATTTGTCGCCCAGGTGGATTAATCTAAATCTATGTTAAACAATGGCACCTAATTCCACCCTATTCCATCCTATTCCACCCTATTCAACCTAATTCCACCCTATTCCACCTAACTCCACCCTATTCCACCTAATTCCACCCAATTCCACCCTATTCCATCCTATTCTCCATTCCACCTAATTCCACCCTATTCCATCCTATTCCACCCAATTCCACCCTATTCTCCATTCCACCTAATTCCACCCTATTCTCCATTCCACCTAATTCCACCCTATTCCATCCTATCCCCTAGACTAGTTAAACACCCTATTCCCTATTCCACCCTTTTCCCTATTCCACCCTATTCCACCCTATTCCACCCTATTCCACCCTATTCCATTGTAATGCTTGTCGTCTGGGGAAGGAGAGGAGGACCAAGGCGCAGGGTGGTAAGTGTTCATATTATTATTATTATTATTATTTTACCTTTATTTAACTCGGCAAGTCAGTTAAGAACTAATTCTTATTTTCAATGACGGCCTGGGAACAGTGGGTTAACTGCCTGTTCAGGGGCAGAACAACAGATTTGTACCTTGTCAGCTCAGGGGTTTGAACTCGCAACCTTCCGGTTACTAGTCCACCGCTCTAACCACTAGGCTACCCTGCCGCCCCTCCACTCTAACCGCTAGGCTACCCTGCCGCCCCTCCACTCTAACCACTAGGCTACCCTGCCGCCCCTCCACTCTAACCACTAGGCTACCCTGCCGCCCCTCCACTCTAACCACTAGGCTACCCTGCCGCCCCTCCACTCTAACCACTAGGCTACCCTGCCGCCTCTACACTCTAACCACTAGGCTACCCTGCCGCCCCTCCACTCTAACCACTAGGCTACCCTGCCGCCTCTACACTCTAACCACTAGGCTACCCTGCCACCCCTCCACTCTAACCACTAGGCTACCTGCCGCCTCTACACTCTAACCACTAGGCTACCTGCCTCCTCTACACTCTAACCACTAGGCTACCTGCCTCCTCTACACTCTAACCACTAGGCTACCTGCCTCCTCTACACTCTAACCACTAGGCTACCCTGCTGCCCCTCCACTCTAACCACTAGGCTACCCTGCCGCCCCTCCACTCTAACCACTAGGCTACCTTGCCGCCCCGAAATATGCAACACAAACACGACAAACAAACAGTCCTGAAAGGTGAAACAAAAACACTAAACAGGAAACAACCACCCACAAAACACAATGGAAAACAGGCTGCCTAAATATGGTTCTCAATCAGGGACAACTAACGACACCTGCCTCTGATTGAGAGCCATACCAGGCCAAACTCAAACGCAACATAGAAAAACAAACATAGACTTCCCACCCCAACTCACACCCCTGACCAGACTAAAACAAAGACAAAACAAAGGAACTAAGGTCAGAACATGACATCCATCCTATTCCCTATTCCACTCTATTCCACCCTACTCCACCCTATTCCACCTTCTTCCACCCTACTCCACCCTATTCCACCCTACTCCACCCTATTCCACCTTCTTCCACCCTACTCCACCCTATTCCACCCTATTCCACCCTACTCCACCCTACTCCACCCTATTCCACCTTATTCCACCCTACTCCACCCTATTCCACTCTATTCCACCCTACTCCACCCTATTCCACCTTCTTCCACCCTACTCCACCCTATTCCACCCTATTCCACCCTACTCCACCCTATTCCACCTTCTTCCACCCTATTCCACACTATTCCACCTTCTTCCACCCTACTCCACCCTATTCCACTCTATTCCACCCTACTCCACCCTATTCCACTCTATTCCACCCTACTCCACCCTATTCCACTGAATTCCACTCTATAATATACAACTAATATAGTACACTATACAGAAGTCTATCCTTTAGATTCCTCTAGATTCCTTCAGAATCCTTCAGATTCCTTCAGATTCCTTCAGAATCCTTTAGATTCCTTTAGATTCCTTCAGATTTCTTCAGATTCCTTTAGATTCCTTTAGATTCCTTTAGATTCCTTCAGATTTCTTCAGATTACTTTAGATTCCTTTAGATTCCTTCAGATTCCTTTAGATTCCTTCAGATTCCTTTAGATTCCTTCAGATTCCTTTAGATTCCTTCAGATTCCTTTAGATTCCTTCAGATTCCTTTAGATTCCTTTAGATTCCTTTAGATTTCTTCAGATTCCTTTAGATTCCTTTAGATTCCTTTAGATTCCTTCAGATTCCTTCAGATTCCTTTATATTCCTTCAGATTCCTTTAGATTCCTTCAGATTCCTTTAGATTCCTTTAGATTCCTTTAGATTCCTTTAGATTTCTTCAGATTCCTTTAGATTCCTTTAGATTCCTTCAGATTCCTTTAGATTCCTTCAGATTCCTTTAGATTCCTTTAGATTCCTTTAGATTCCTTTAGATTTCTTCAGATTCCTTTAGATTCCTTTAGATTCCTTTAGATTCCTTCAGATTCCTTCAGATTCCTTTATATTCCTTCAGATTCCTTTAGATTCCTTCAGATTCCTTTAGATTCCTTTAGATTCCTTTAGATTCCTTTAGATTCCTTTAGATTTCTTCAGATTCCTTCAGATTCCTTTATATTCCTTTAGATTCCTTTAGATTCCTTCAGATTCCTTTAGATTCCTTTAGATTCCTTTAGATTCCTTTAGATTCCTTCAGATTCCTTCAGATTCCTTCAGATTCCTTTAGATTCCTTTAAATTCCTTCAGATTCCTTTAGATTCCTTCAGATTCCTTTAGATTCCTTCAGATTCCTTCAGATTCCTTCAGATTCCTTTATATTCCTTCAGATTCCTTTCGATTCCTTCAGATTCCTTTCGATTCCTCATGAAGACCTGCAAGGCCTTTCTATTTGCAGCCACACACACACACACACACACACACACACACACACACACACACACACACACACACACACACACACACTGGGAGGGGCCGCAGCCACCTTTTAAAAAATGAGGTGTCTTTTTTGTCCCCGAGACGATAGTAATTGCGAAAAATGCCCTTTGTGCTCCAGAGCTTCAACAGAGTTTATCAAAACAAATAATGCCACCTTGGCTTGACCCATACACACACACACACACACACACACACACACACACACACACACACACACACACACACACACACACACACACACACACACATACACACATACACACATACACACACACACATACACATACACACACACACACACACACACATACACACACACATACACACACACACACACACACACATACATATACACACACACACACACACACACATACATATACACACACACACACACACAGTTACACACACACACACACAGTTACACACAGTTACACACACACACACACACACACAGTTACACACACACACACACACACACACAGTTACACACACACACACACACACACACAGTTACACACACACACCCACCTTGCTCTGCTAAGCAGCTTCTGGTCTCTGATGGTTGAGAGGTATCCTGGTTAATCTGAGTTTCCACCGTCAGCTGAGAAATTATCAGCAACGCAACGGTTATTCATTTCTACCCTGCATGTCACGACAGCCCGGGGAAGATAAAGACAGGTCCCCAGTGTCCACCCCCCTCCTCCTCCTCCTTCCTCCTTCCTCTTCCTCAGTCTCCAGGCCCTAACCAATCCAATCTCAGTTCCTGAGACAGTGTCGCTGACATCATCAGCCAGCGAGCAGGATCATTAGTGAAGCCGTCATTAAATAAATGAAATCAATCCCCCCCCCCAAAAAAACAGCTGGCTCCTGGGGACGAGAGAGAGACATACACATCTCAAACACACGTATAGGTGTGTGTGGTGGTGTGTGTGTGGTGGTGTGTGTGTGTGTGTGTGATGCTGTGTGTGTGGTGGTGTGTGTTTGTGGTGGTGTGTGTGTGGTGGTGTGTGTGTGTGTGGTGGTGTGTGTGTGGTGGTGTGTGTGTGTGTGTGTGTGTGGTGGTGTGTGTGTGTGTGTGGTGGTGTGTGTGTGTGTGTGATGCTGTGTGTATGGTGGTGTGTGTTTGTGTGATGCTGTGTGTGTGGTGGTGTGTGTGGTGGTGTGTGTGTGTGGTGGTGTGTGTGTGGTGGTGTGTGTGTGTGTGTGTGGTGTGTGTGTGGTGGTGGTGTGTGTGGTGGTGTGTGTGTGTGATGCTGTGTTTGTGGTGGTGTGTGTGGTGGTGTGTGTGTGTGGTGGTGTGTGTGTGTGTGTGGTGGTGTGTGTGTGGTGGTGTGTGTGTGTGGTGGTGTGTGTGTGGTGGTGGTGTGTGTGGTGGTGTGTGTGTGTGATGCTGTGTGTGTGGTGGTGTGTGTGTGGTGTGTGTGTGGTGGTGTGTGTGTGGTGGTGTGTGTGTGTGGTGGTGTGTGTGTGTGTGTGTGGTGGTGTGTGGTGGTGTGTGTGTGGTGGTGTGTGTGTGTGGTGGTGTGTGTGTGGTGGTGTGTGGTGGTGTGTGTGGTGTGTGTGGTGGTGTGTGTGGTGGTGTGTGTGTATGGTGGTGTGTGTGTGTGGTGGTGTGTGTGTGTGTGTGGTGGTGTGTGTGGTGTGTGTGGTGGTGGTGTGTGTGGTGGTGTTTGTGTGTGTGTGATGCTGTGTGTGTGGTGGTGTGTGTGGTGGTGTGTGTGGTGGTGTGTGTGTGTATGGTGGTGTGTGTGTGTGGTGGTGTGTGTGTGCACGTTTATGCGTGCTTGTGTGTGTTGCTTAGGTGTTTCATAAGCTCTGCTTTCCACGGCGTACTAATTATGATGTAACTGGAACAACAGCATGAGGTGCGCTTGGTGATTAACCCCAGGCGATGCGGGGCGAGGCGGGGCGAGGCGGAGAAAGGCATCTAATGAGAAGAGAGGGACATTGAATCCCATCCGTTCAATCAATTCTCCCCCCTGTCCCCTCCAGAGCGCTTAAATACGTCTGTGACCTTGTAATGAGGATCTGCGACTCACAACTTAAACCCATTTAGCGTATCACAATCTCTTCATTTATTTACGCATTCCCCCCCCCCTCCTCTCTCTCTCGTTGGGTTCGGAGGGGTTTTGGCAGTGATCGAGAGGACCTGAGGGTGGGTGAGAGCTTGTCACAGACGTATTGTCCTGTTGAGATCGACAGAGACGATGCTTGATGGTTTTTTTTCTCCTTTAAAACATTTCTACTAAAAAGTGGTCAGTTGCTTTGAACCGGCCAGAGGTCAGAGGTCAGAGGTTAAGGTTGACTAACAATTCACACACACTATTCTCTATATTAGTGCACTACCTTTGAGTAGAGCTCTATAGGCCGTGGTCAAAAGAAGGGTACAAAGTAAGCAGTAGGGATCCATTTGGGACACACCCTCTAGTCTAGTATCTGGGACACACCCTCTAGTCAAGTCTAGTATCTGGGACACACCCTCTAGTCAAGTCTAGTGTCTGGGAAAACCCCTCTAGTCTAGTCTAGTATCTGGGACACACCCTCTAGTCTAGTCTAGTTTCTGTGATACACCCTCTACTCTAGTATCTGGGACACACCCTCTAGTCTAGTCTAGTATCTGGGACACACCCTCTAGTATAGTATCTGGGACACACCCTCTAGTCTAGTCTAGTTTCTGTGATACACCCTCTACTCTAGTATCTGGGACACACCCTCTAGTCTAGTATAGTCTCTGGGGCACACACTATAGTCTAGTTTCTGGGACACACCCTCTAGTCTAGTATAGTCTCTGGGACACACACTATAGTCTAGTATCTGGGACACACCCTCTAGTCTAGTATCTGGGACACACCTTCTAGTCTAGTGTAGTATCTGGGACACACCCTCTAGTCTAAAATAGTCCTCTGGGAAACACACTATAGTCTAGTATCTGGGACACAACCCTCTAGTCTAGTATCTGGGGACCACACCCTCTAGTCTAGTCTAGTCTCTGGGACACACCCTCTAGTCTAGTATCTGGGACACACCCTCTAGTCTAGTCTAGTATCTGGGACACACCCTCTAGTCTAGTATCTGGGACACACCCTCTAGTCTAGTTTAGTTTCTGGGACACA